>NC_134499.1:24057379-24214879 GCF_040206685.1 Ascaphus truei
GGTGGGTAAAAAAAAGTGACAAAAACCATCCACAGCAAAGCATATAGCCTGCTAAGACATGCAAATAAGCATACAGTAATATTTCCATTTGCTATATAACGCGGTCCCTGTCAGTAGTTCCAGGCTGGAGTTCATTAGGTTCCTGAGTTCCTGTTGTGGATTCTGATAGCAGTTCCTGTTATAGTCTGTGTTGGAGCATAACGGGGAAAACTTCCTAAATGAGGTCCCCGCACCTACCGTAGGCTGTAGAGTGTTCCCCAGTTACGTGAGTGTGTGTTTTATGTGTTGGACAGTTGGGGATACCATTTTCCAATAAATTCATTTTTATTAACTCTGTAGTTTTGTCTGGCGTATTGATCCCTGATGTATTTGTCCCGGTCACCCGTGACAGTAGCGTTACTCCCATGGACTAACAACGGAGGTCTGAGGATCTCTCTGTCACTCTATCACTCTCTCTCCTCTCCTCTGCTTTTTTAGTACCCAATCCGCAGATAGATTTTGGTGTGGAGACGGATTTCCTCTAAACCAGCGGTGCGTAAACTGGGGGAGGGAGGTGTGAGACTGGCGGAGGGGGGCGCAGGGTTTACAGAGGCCCCGCGCGCTTCCCGATGCCACTTAAATTAAGTGCCGGGGAAGCGGTGAAGGCCTCTGTAAACCTCACTTACCTTGGCTCCGGCGACTTCTTAGACGCGTCGCTTTGGCAACGCAACGTCATGAGCCGAGGTAAGAGGGGGGGTGGGGGCACGGAGAGATGGGAACTGCCGGCAGGGGGTCGTAGGGAAAAAAGTTTGCGCTCCCCTGCTCTAAACAATCCTCAGAAAGCCAAATTATAATAGATACCCAGAGTATGTTTTCTTCTCAAACTTTTTTTTTAGAGAAGTAGAAGTTTTGTAAAGCTTTGGGTCAAAACGATAAAATATACCTTGGCGTTTGGTATGCAGGCTTATGACGCTTTGGCCAAAGGGTTAACTAAACAACCAAGTATTTATTATTATTATTGAAGTATTTTACTTTATACTTTTTAACATATATGTTTTGTCAATGGGATGTAGCATTGGGCACCCCTTGTCTCTTGTTAGATAAAAAATTATGTTACATCATAAACCAACTTTCATAAATGGTACAAATTGCTGCTTTTACTTTATTGCAGATTCAAAATGTTTTGCCATGTGCCAATGTTCTGCTGAATTGTTGCAGGATCTACTATTGTGCCGCATATTTCATGATCCACTAGGTGGCATAATTATGCCTTTTGTGGCCAAGTAAAATGTCTAAGGCCACAATTATACCAGAAATTGCAGAGCGATCCGGTGACGTCATCGTAGCGGCGCTACAACTGCACATGCAAAAGCGATTTGTAGCACTACTGCAGGGAGACATGGCCAGATCATTTCTCTCTCTATCTTTCTTATATGTGTGTGTGTTTGGTTTGTTTACGATGCACTGTGATTGGCCGTGCAAATCACGTGATGCGACCGTCGCCTGTGAAAAACAAAATGTCAAATCTCTTCATGAGGCAGAAGCTTTGCAGCACATCGCGGTGCTACCTTCGTGATTGGTATATGCGCTTTCATTGAATTTTATTGTTGTGTTTTGAAGCTGCGCGGCGTCGCGCACAATTTCTGGTATAAACACGGCCTAACAAAGGACAGGCAGGTATGGTATATGTAATAGATTTATTTGACACACCCAAGATGTGGTGTGACCCATAAACCTTGAAAGCAAGGATCAGTAAGTTTGAGGTCATTGCACACAAAAGTGTGTAAAAAGATAAGTGCACAGACACTCCCCTGCTCTGTGTTTTTTTCTTTTTATCACTATACAGAGACTATACTATGTATGTAGGGAACACTGGGGTGGGAGGAAAATGCCACAATAATATAAATGGCAATGAGCTGGGAGGTGCTAGTAATGGATAATACAGCAAGACAGGTTCTCAACTCCAGTCCTCAATTTATTTTTAAAAATGTTTTACCAGGAAGTAATACATTGAGAGTTACTTCTCGCTTTCAAGTATGTCCTGGGCAGAGAGTTATGATGACAAATACAGCTGAACCCCGTTACAACGCGGTGCTCGTGGTCCACAAAATGAGACTGCGTTATAACCAAGATCGCGACATGGCCAAAGCGCGAGGATTTACCCGGCATCTGCAACTCTCTCCTCTCTGCAGCTTTCTCCCTGCTTCATCAGGCTATGTCCATGTGCACGACGCACATCTTCAAGGTTTTTTTTTTAATAACATTCAATGCTTTATTGCTAATGAACACACACACACACACACACACACACACACACACACACACACACACACACACACACACACACACACACACACACACACACACACACACACACACACACACACACACACACACACACACACACACACACACACACACACACACACACACACACACACACACACACACACACTACTGTGCAATAATAGAGTCAATGACATCACATGGTGTAGCAGGTATAGAATCGCTACCAGTGTATGAAGGTCATGGGTTTGATTCCTGCATGGTATGCTAAATTTATTAGTGTAGGGGGGAGGTGTGTGTCCGTTAGCAATAAAGCATTGAATGTTATGAAAAAAAAACCTTGGAGATGTGCGCCGCGCACGTGGGCAGCCTGATGAAGCAGGGAGAGGAGAGAGCTGCAGATGCCAGATAAGTCCTCGCGCGGCGGCCATTTCGCTTAAAAAAAAAATTGGAGATGTTTTAAAATCGGGAGTCACGCTCAGACCGCGTTATAAGCGGATCCGCATTGTAGCTGATCGCACTATAATGGTGTTGAGCTGTACATGGTTACACTTTTTAAGTAGCCGTTTTTTCCATGCACCTGTGCAAGACAGGTTTATTGAGACCCTTCTCCCTCCACTGTAGGGGTAAATGAGAATAATCAAAGGTAGTGTTAGGACCTGCATACTGGTCACGCCATGACGTGGCTGCAGGCATATTTTCTGTCACATTGGATGAAGCATTGGGTATTTTTGTCTTTTGTTGTATACATTTGGCCACGCTCAGTAGCACTCTTTTTGACACAAATATGTACTGTATATGATGTGGTGGGTGCTGGGGTCAGAGCTGGCAGGGATTGTGTGTTCATTAAGTGAACAGCATTGTACATTACTATATATATAAAGACATTGTATGAACAGTTAAAGATAAAAATCTGTTATAGGCATATGTAACAGTTACAGACCAGATTAAAATGTGAGACAGCTTTAGTTTTGAATGGTAACTACATATACAAAAATATTACAGCGAAGAAAACCATTTGCTTGTGAGACATGATGCGTTTTGGTTGTTACTAGAAGTTGAATAAGTAATTATTGTTGGTGTTATATACTGTATTGAGAGGGGAGATACATTTCCTGAAGAATTGATGTCACTTCCCATCTCAGTGTCTGGCCGAATATGTGCAAATGTTGATGATTTAGTGAAATATCAGCAAGCGCTGAATGTCCATCATTCACCAGTTTTCGCAAATTTATGGTAACGTTAAATCAATCCCCCTTACTTTTTTTTTTTTTACAAAATGGAAATCTGGGATCTTCCGGAGCTGAACTGCACAATTTTAAGCTTTGGGAACCCCCCCCCCCCAGTTCCCTAGTTACTCAATAGTGAATTTACCAACTTCACATTTCCCACCAGGAGAACAAAAATGGCTGCCAAATATCACGCCAATAGGAAGCCACAAAATCATTGGTTATAGCTTCCTATTGGACGGTCATTTAAAGCCCCTTTCAAAACCAGGACGTAATACTAGTAATTTCACACGTAAAAATCTCGGGATCCGGGGTGATCCTAGAGCTGAAAAATATGACTTTAAACTCTGAAGTAACCCCCAGTTCCAAACCTGTTAAAAAAAGTGGGGTTATTTGGGGAGTGATTCTGCTTTTGTAGGCCAAATTTGGGTGACTGATGCCTTTATCAGACATCTAAAAAAAATTAAATCAATTTTTAAAAGTTGTCTCAAATGTTTTGCTGGTAGGGGCAGCAAAAGGGGGTAAACTGATGCCTAAAAGTCATTTTATTTCCTTATATTCTGACTTGCATTTTAAATTCCCGCTCTAATTTCCTTTTCATAATTGCTAATCTAACAAGTAGAAGTGTACAGGTTCATAATGCATAATTATGGGGTAAAGAGAACAAAATAAGCAATAACCCCCTCTTTCAGACTCCAGTAATTTGATTTTATTATAAAAATGCATCAGTCACCAAGATTTAACGTAGGACTGAATATTGGAAGCACCGTTGTGAAAATCTATAGCAATATAATAATGATCAGGAAGTTTACACACGGAGTTCAATCAATCACCCGTGTCGTGTGTGAATATGTTTTGTTCTCAATCTATTTGTTTTTTTTTTGGGAGGCAAAATAGGGATCAGCTCTGTGGGCTATTTGGATATTATATGCATGGAAGTTTACATGAGTTTTATCATTTCCAAATAATGAAACAAAAACAAACAAATGAAGTCACATTGTGTTTTCAAACGTGTTCATTCGTTAGAAAAATACCCACAAAGAACACATCTGTGCGAACACTGAACAAAAAAACCTTTATCATTTCCAATATCGAAAGTAAAGCCCCAAAAATAACACTTACTTCTTGCTTTTGACAAAAAAACTGAAGTCGATCACATGACATTGAATCAACAGGGATATTTCAGCATCATTCCAAACTCATGATTTGTGGTTTATGTAATTCTTGTTTATAGTTGTTGTTAATTTCAATAAGGACCACAGCAACAGTGTAATTAATTGTTCCTTTGCTGCATTTATACTCCCAAGCACACATGGATGGCACAAACAATATTTTGTTCTTTACGAACTCCTCTTTGCATCGCCTAATAAATTGAGATTGGTGACACCATATGTGCCCAAAATTCAATAATTTCATTATTGCATTATATAGCCTCTATTTGGTACCACATTGTATCTTCTTGGGGGATTGTATCCCTGATAAAGTTACAATACAATCCCTGATAAAGGTATCATACGGTACCAAAACTTTGGTTCCATGATGAATATGAATTGAAGGAATGAAGTTTGGAGATGGTTGTCAACTTCAGTTATCTGGTATACAGTACTTTATTTCTTACCATCAGCCAGGACTAGGCTGTTTATATCCACCTACCATTTACACTAGGAAGCAGTGACTTAATAGCTGTGGCAAAGCCTTATCCTGCGGTCCCGCTGCCTGCGCTGCACGCGTATCTGCGGGGCAGGCGGTGCGTGAGCCAAATTCCCCGGTTTGCAGAGAGCTGCAGGGGGAAAGTCAGGGAGGGGCGTGACTGGGGAGTGACGGGGCACGGCCATGACATCACCCGGCAGGTTCGCCCTCATTGGCTGGACTGCTGGGGGGCGTGGCCTAGCGCTCCGTCGCTAGTTCCCATCTCAATTTTCATGTGTGCCTCAAAAACTCGCAGCGCGGCGGCCCCCCCCCCTCGCAGTGGGCCCGGCCCCATTGTGGGGCAACTCTTGTCCCTGCAGCGTCCGCCAAAGCGGGTGCTGCAGTAGCCAGCGGGGACCTGGTCTTACTGACACTTTCAGCTTTTAAGGGGTTACATTTTAAACTGCGGAACAAATACTAAACAGGATTACACAAACTGTCACATGCCTGAGTGCTTTCATTTTATTGCAGATCTAATATCTATGTGGGACTTATGCTTCAAGTTCACCCTTATTAGCCCTACCAGCAGCATCATGGCCCATCAAAGACCTCCTGTAGATTTGGAAGAAATGTGGTTTTTAACAAAATAACCAATAAGACAACTCCTGGTAATTCATTAACTAAGTCCTAATTCATCTCGCCTCCTTATAACCCATGCATTCTCCTGCATGAGACATTGAATAGAGAAACCGCAAGAGGGTATCTAGTGTTCCATGTGATTGCATGACTCCCATGGTGTCTCACACTAACATGAAGGGTTCCCCAATGGTCTGGTTTTAGTGAACCAAATTTAACAATGCTAAAAAATAGGAATTTATAACACTTATCAACACATTCACTATGATCATAATGTAATTCGCAATGGTACACTTAACAATAGATGCAATTAAAGTTTGTTTAACATAAAGACAAATAGTCCACAACAACATAAGAAAAATATATTCTTATATTGTTAAATAAAACTAGTGTTTTAGATGGTCTCCATCTCCCAAGTCAAGTACACAAGTCTCAGAAAAAGTAATAAAATTGTAAATTCTGGGCACACAAAAAAAAAAAACAGAATTCATTTTAATGACCACACTTTACATATATGGGTTTACCTAACAAAATGTTTTCATATGTTATTATTTGCTTTACGTATTTACTTGTTGGAAATAACCAGTTTAGATGATAAAAGTCCAATGACTTCTGAAAATTATTATTCTAAAAATGTTGAAGTATAATATATTAATCCGCACACATTAACCCTTCTCTCAATGCTCAGAATGCAGATCAGAAATGACAAGCTGATAGCAAAAATACTAATACTTTAACTATTATACAGCTGATAAACACACAGATACCCAACAAGCTCTGAGAAACCTCTACCATAACCACATAATATATATGTGTATAAGCATTGGCTTGAGGATTGGCTTGTGTAATACGAGCTTGAGACAAAAGGTGGCACTGAGTGCTCATTTGCATGTCATTTCCCAGAATCCCTTGCTGCAGTGGAAGTGCTGTATGCTGGGTGACAATGGGGAAAGACAGGGTTGCAGACCTGTCTAAGACATGCAAATGAACATACAGTAATATTTACAGTTGCTTTATGCTTTACTGTGGAGGGTTTTTGTCACCTTTTTTACCCACCATAACCTTAATGACAGTGGTGATTACCTAGTCTAGTCTCAAACCTGCTAGCCATTAAGACCAGCCTCACACTGATGATACCCATCAAGGTTGAAACATGTATGTGAGTAGGTCTAATGGCTTTGCATCTCATCCTAGCCTCTGTTTAAAAGCTGTGTTTAAAACAGCATGCATTGGCTTGAGGATTGGCTTGTGTAATACGAGCTTGAGAAAAAAGGTGGCACTGAGTGCTCATTTGCATGTCATTTCCCAGAATCCCTTGCTGCATTGGAAGTGCTGTATGCTGGGTGACAATGGGGAAAGACAGGGTTGTAGACCTGTCTAAGACATGCAAATGAACATACAGTAATATTTACAGTTGCTATATATATATATATATATATATATATATATATATATATATATGTGTCAAAAGGAGTGCTAGTGGGTGTGGCTAAATGTATACAACAAAAAACAGACAAAGATGCCCAATGCTACTTCCAATGTGACAAAAATACACTGTGCAATACCTATATATTCTCTTGAAAAAAGGGTAATTTAGTTTAACCCTTTTTCCAAAGTGTCTTAAGCCTGCTGCCACTTTGAAGGCATGACCACCCCCCCCCCCCCCAAGGTTTAAGCTTGCCCCTCCCCACTTTCCAAGTTGGCAGGTCAGTTTCATTTTGCCAGGTGATGACAGACCCAATGTGATCATTCTTCCTGTAATTATACAGGTTAATAAGAATTTTAACCCAGGGAGTGTTAGGACCTGCTACGGTCATGCCTTGTAAGTGGCAGCAGACTTAAGACGCTTTGGCCAAATGGTTAAACTAAATGACCCTTTTTTTTCAAGAGAATATATAGGTATTGCACTGTGTATTTTTGTCACATTGGAAGTAGCTCTGGGCATCTTTGTCTGTTTTTTGTTGTATACTATTATACAGCTGGCAAATGTGGTAGGGTTGGTTATGAACACACAGTTATGCTAATTTGGTGACGTGGAAATATATTGTTTAAATAATACATGGGATAATGTTTTATTTGGTGGAGATTTATGAAGTGCCAGTACTGATTAGCACACACCCAATCCGGCCTCAACCCCCATTGACTTGCCTTGATGAATCTGCCCACTTGCAGTCTCTAAAGCTTGTGGACAATACAACCATGTATTGATATGTTTGTTCATTAAGAGGCATCACAACCTACAAAGTATCTAATACAATTAGTAAAAGCTACTTTTACATGGAAGACAGTCACTTACCCATATAAACCAGATGTGCATTACCTTTCTTTTCTAAAACGTTACCTTCGAGAAGTTCCTTTGCAATATTATTTAACCACCCGTGTGCATTCATGGTGGCATCAGCGTGTGTAACAGTAGTGCAGAAAAACCTTTATTTTAAGGGCGCTGTAAGGCAACAGTAATACTGTATCTCTCTGCAACACCCTTACCTTCCACACCACTGCACCTTGTATAAGAATGTCTGCTGAAAGGTCCTGCTTTTTGGAAGATTCCTGGAAAATCTTCTGTGTAAAAGTCAGAGATTACTCTCCAGCTAATTAAAGAGATGAAACAGACACTTTTTAAACAATATTATGTTAAAGTCCATATAAACTACGTTATTTAAGTGAAAAATGAAGATGATATATCATATTTTACTTTGGCATTGAGCTGATCGACTGCTAATTAAATGTCAACACCTAGAAATATCATCCAGCTACCCTTCATCTCAATGTCAAAACTGCACAATACTTGGCTTCAGCAGAGCAACAACATTGACTGGTTTGTTTAAAGACAGCCTGGCCCTGAAGCATCCTTGTGGGTACCAAACCAAACTTCAGCTAATGTTTGGCATTTCAAAATATTTAGAGCAATCGAAAGATGATGTCAAAATGTGGCCACACAATGTTCACTGGACACCCTCGTCTTAAATCAAGAAGTTATACACAGTCAGGACAGGCTGAAGCTGTCTACTTAATGTAGACTCAAGTGGTAACCAAATTGTAAACAACACGCATCAGAAGTAAACCTAGGGAACCCAAATAAAGTGTTTTGTGATGGAGCGCGGGAGGCTGCTGATACCAATCATTTGTGTCACATGAGTTGCATAAAAAAAGGCAACATCTGGCAAGGAGAAGCATAAATCTCCTGATCAAAAGTTAAGTAGAAAGAGGAAATTGGCTGCATCCTTGTTATCAACTTAAAGCAGTAGTCAACTTGTCAAAGAGAGAGAATTGCCTTGCTTAGGAACAGTGTACCCCAATACCCCAGACTCTCTGAGCCTCTTGAGATACCATTCCTGCAAAGCCAGGGGCAGTTGTGGAGTATGACTGGCATAGCGCACCTGTTAAACTCTAATGCAGGTGTACTAAGATCAGGGGGGGGGGGGCAGACACCTCCCACGGAGCTGCAGGGAAACCTCTTATGAAGCAATTAAGCCAATGGTACACAGCCATTAAAGTCTTTAAATTAATATGAACAGTTCAAAACCTACCTAAGTGAGGCATAGTCAACATCGTACTTTAATGCAAATATGTGCTTGATACAGTACATATGGGGCAAAGTTAAGATGGACAGATAGAATACAATTTAGCAAGCAAGTCAAGAAGAACAGCATATCTTGTAATGATGTAATTTCATCATAAATTGTGATTTGATATTATAAACTGCTAGACCGAGAAGTGTGTGTAAGTATATGTATACACATGTGTAAATGTGTCCATTGTGTGATCAGATGGCAGAATACCATGTGAAACTCAAACAGCTATTGTAAGTTACACCTCAATGATACATCCTCCCTCAATTATGCGAGAAACTGTTTCAAAGAGATTGAGTATGATCTTCCTAATCAATAATTCAGAGAGTAAAGCCCCCAAACTGGTATTAAAACTCAGAGAGTTGTGAGAAAAGTTAGTTGGCTTTTTCCAACAGAAGAGAAGGTTCCAGTAAGCAACTTCAGAGGGATGACCTGAATGATGAAGTGAAGAAATTCCTCAAGAACACAAGATATGAGCAGGAGGAGGAAGTTAATATATATCTGTATGCAATCTGTAATATGTAACATTTTATAACTAGAGAAAATTGCAGCATGTAATGTAATGTATCATCTTATTGCTATACATACTGTATTGCAACAGCAGTTTGATTTGTTCACATCAATACAATATTTTTCATATTCACGTGTATTTGCGTTCCTATGTCACGCTTCCCCGAAAAGAACGAGAAATACAGAGTTGTATTTTTTACAATGCTATCGGTTTGAAAAGCGGCTGTGGTCTCGTTCTGTATGCTTTAGGAAGGGTACCCAAACCTTAAAATAGTTCCAAGGCTTTTCTTTATTCAAAGCTTTAAGCTTTTCCGTAGCAACAATCTACCATACCCTACATTATACCATGAGTTAAGCGTAGGGATTCCTGAACATTTCAGGTAGAAAGGCAGATTGTGTTTTGCAGCACAAAGCGGTGATGAGTCTTTGGTTATGTTTTTAGGCCAGCAGAGTGGTAGTCCATTAACCAGAAATATTACAGATTCCAAGGGAATATTGTCCCCAGTTAAATTCTGTAAGGAGTTGCGAGCCCCAGATCAGTATTATTCCCCCCTTTATTTGCTATAGCCTGGGGCTTCCTCTGGAGCAAACCGCACTATTTTCAGCTCTGGGGTTCAGCTCCCGGTTCCTGAGACACTTACCAGTGAAGTTGCTGGGGTTACTTCCTGTTCTGTTTTTAAGGGATTTAAATGGCCTTCCAATTGGAATCTACATCCGATGAAATACAGCTTCCTATTGGCTTAGTCTGGACAGCTATTTCCCGGACAGAGCACAGCCAATGGTAATTACTGGTAGTTCCCAGGAGCTGAAAATTAGGTCGGTTCCGGGGGAAGCCCTGGTTCCCATGCTGTAAAAAAAAAAAAAATCATCAAAGATGGGACGGCTGCGTTAACCCCTTGGGTGCCCTACTGATGTACAGCACACGCCATGGCATTTTGCTAATCACGTGATGGTTAGTGCTGGAGAGTATATGTCCATAGAGGTGGCCGGAACCTCCGGCATCAAAAGAGTTAAAGCTGCAGTTCAGTCTTTTTTTTATTTATTTTTTTTAAATTTATTTTTTTACTTCAATAGTTTCATGTGGGCAATCTCTATTTACCTAAAGAACTGTATAGCTGCCGGTCAATTCGTTCTCCATGTATTCATTGGCGAAATTTGGTGACATCATTACTGAAGGGATCTGTTTTTCTTCTGCTTCTTTCTCTCAATTGAAGCTCATGAATATTCATGAGCACTCCTGCACTGACATGTGCTAGAGGGAGGGCAGGGCTGACAAAGGGGTGTGCCAGGGCTTGTGACAGGACATGAAGGGGCAGTGCCTTAGTAAATGGCTGTTAAAATAGAATACAAGAAAATTGGTCTTTCAAAGTTGTTTTTTTAAAAACAGAAAATGCTAAAAGTATTTTTTCTTACTACAGAACTGATTTATTAAAAAAAAACACACATGCAGGATATTGACTGAACTGCAGCTTTTTAACTCACAAGGAGGACATTTGTTTAATTTGATTAATATGTATTTTTTTTTTAAGATTCTGGCTCTTAAATGCTACAGCCAATAAACATTACTCATACACTGGTTGTGATTAAATACGGCATTACATTGGGGCGATGCTTTGCATTGTAATGCAATGCTTTTATCACAAATATGTACACCTAAGGCATAATCAGTAATGAAAAAAGAAATTTCATATTGACATCTATTGGAATGAAACAGGATATAAAAGCATGTGATTCAGTCAAACAACTATTGCTTCAAGCTGCAGCATTAAAAAAAAAAGAAAATGAATGAGGAAAAAAATTGATTGCATTAACCTGTTCACTGCCAGTGGAGCTTATGCCACCTACTCAGCAACCTTTAGACTGTTTTATTGCTGCTACCCCAAGCACTGCCCTCATCATGCCAAGTGTGTTAACGGCAGGCTGTCAATCAACTGTCTCTGAAGACCCGCCTCTCCATTAACTCTCAACCAATAGGAGGCTTTTCCTCTGGTGTATTTAGTAGCTGGCTAAGAGAAGCACAAGAGCCGTATACATTAAGGAGGGCCATATGTGTGTGTGCATATATATATCCTGAATAAAACGTAAATAGCTGTGTTAGTTCAGTTGCGATAGTGCAGAATAAATGAGTTATTCAGTATTAGGTGATACCTTTTTAATTTGGACTAACAATCTATGTCATAAGACAAGCTTTCGAGTTTTCCTCTCTTCCTCAGGTCGGCAATACTGATATAAAAAGGTATATAAAAAAAGGAAGAATAAAGAACAGAGGCACTGGAAGGGTGTTAAAACAGATATAAGGAAGGTGAGAAATAGGGGTGGTGGTGGTGGGGGGGGCTGTACATCTACAGCAACACAGAGGGGAAGAGGATGCTGTGGGGGGGGGTGGGGGGGGGAGGTATAGGATGGCACAATGGCAGGGAGACAGGGAGGACCATTATAACAAATTATGATAGTGTGTGAGAAACCCCATGTCTGCATTAAGTCCACTTGTTATGGTGTCATAGAGTCTTATCATTCTGAGTTCAAATGTTTGCCGTTCTTGGGTGCGTTTGAACATTCCATTGAGGATTTTGATTTTTAAATAATTTATGGAATGATCTGGTTGTTAGAAATGATGTCCCACTGGTGAGCAGTATCTTCCTTCTTCATGGTGGAGTATAGAGTGTCTGTGTATATTCATTCTTCCTTGAAGTTTTATGCTGGTTTCCCCAAAGTAGCAACCTTGGTCACATTTGTTGAACTGAATCATATAAACCACGTTCCTGGATGTGCAGCTATATGATCCTTTAGCATTGCGTGTGCCATTGTTGTGACTGGCTGCGGGATCTTGGCATATATGTTTGCTGAGTTTGCAACGTGTGTTGTTGCACGGTTTTGTGCCATTATCAGTGTCTTCAAGTTCATTGTGACGTTTTCTGTTGACTCATTTCTGTTTGAGATTTGGTGGTTGCCGGAACGCAAGAATGGGAGGTCTGGGAAAGATTTGTTTTTTTTTTTAAATCTCTTTATTTGTATTTTCACAAAAATATCAATTTTAACATATAACATATAACGGATACATTGTCATCTATTGTTAGCTCTTAATACTTATTAATTATACTGTGTTGTACATTTGGAGCTAACAAATTATAATAAAGGGATACATTTTAATAGCAGGAAGCATATAACATGGACTTAGGGACACACAAACATATAAACCAGGGGAGGGGGTAGGAGTGAAAAAAAAGAGGGGGTATGGGGAGGGGGGGGGGGATATCACCACATATTACGGGAAAGATTTATTTTAATGTCACATCTTCTTCCAGCATGGGTTGCAGATCTTTGATTATTTTTCATATTCCCTCTAGGGTAGGGTTGTATGTGGCCACTAGTGGTATGCGTGTGGTAGGTTCTCTCTGTCTGTATTGTAGTAGATGTTCTCGTGGGGCTTTTAATGCAGATGTAATAGTTCTGGCAATAGTCTTTTTCTTGTATCCCTTCTGTCTGAACGATTCGGTCAGGGTTGTGAGATGCCGGTTTCTGTCTTCAGTGTCGGAGCATATGCGGTGGTATCTTATAGCCTAGCTGTGTATGATACCTTGTTATGTATGAGTGGGATGGAAGCTGGAGTTGTGGAGGTAACTGCATCTGTCTGTTGGTTTCTTGTATACAGATGTGTGTAGTTTGACATCTTTCAGTGTTACTGTTGTGTCTAGAAAGTTTACTAGGTTTGCAGAATAATCCATGTTGAGTTTAATTGATGGGTGAAATGAGTCCAGGGACTCGTGGAATTGTTTTAGGTTTCCTTCAACCTCTGTCCATATTATAAACAGGTCATCAATGTATCTGTAGTATTTGTAGTGTTTGTGGGGGGCATGTATATATCCCAATATACATGACAGATTACATTTATCTATTATCAGTTACATTTTATCTATTAAACCTGCTTCTACGATGAATAATTATAATAACTTTATTTATATAGTGGCAAATTAGTAAGCTTCCAGTGAAATGTCGCTCGACAGCAAGCGGGAGATGGTGTGCGCGGCCTATTTATAGGCTCCCAGTTAAGCGAATCTGTTGATTTTAGAGAATGTCGCGAGTTAGCATGTTATAGGAAACTCCAATGCACGGTGACTTCTTGTTCGGCGAATCGCTGGCAAACTCTGACTCAGCCGTGGATTTTTTTGCACAGCTCACGAAGGGAAAATTGTGCCTGGTTCTCGACCTCGTGCTCTCTACCCAGAGCAGGAGGTTCCATTCGTGGAGGTTAAACGGGCTTCTTAACCCTATCACTGCCAGACCGGCCCCGCAACGCTTTGCATAACCCAGCGGGCAGTGGAAGGGTTAAACACATGACCGCTATCAAGAGAGAGCATTTGTCTTTTTAAAAAAATAATGAGTTAAGTGCTAAGGAGATGCAGGGTAAACAAATAACAGCTGCTACAGTATGTGAAGGAACAAATGGCTTGTGAGTGACTCAGCAAAATAATCTGAGTAACCGCACAAAATACAGGGACAAAATGTGTGAAGAAAATATTTTGCCGGTGTCTCCATATTTTCTGATGAGAGAAAGACAAACGTACAATTAGTTCAAGATCTGAATGACATTTTATCTGCTTTTTAATGACACAGAAACAACAGATTTCTTCTATTCAATATTCAAATGAAATGGGACTAAAAAACTTCCCCAGCCAAGAGAAGAGGCATAATAAGCTCTGCCCGTTACTGTCTGCTGTGAAACCTCTGAGCCCATTTGTTTATTGCATGTCTTTCCATATTTAAGATATCCATGTATTCACCCCAAAGAGCCTTTAAATAATTTACTGTATCAACCCCCACCATCTCTGCCGGGTGGCTGTTACATGAATCCACTAAACTCTAAGGGGTCTATGCCCACAGTCAGAAAGGTATGGGTTCATTATAGCTCCATCCCTTAGAAACCTCTGTTGACTTCTAGCTATGGGTTATTCCTTGGGATGTTATAAATGATCTGTTTAGCTTTCACTATTTAGGAATAACTGGGTGGGTGAGTCAGCCTATGGGAGTCTCTCACCTGAAGTGCCCCATAAGGGTCAGTCAGGCTGCTGAAGCAGGAGGTCTCTGAAGCTGAACCCATAAATTTCCGCTCAATGGACCCCCCTCTTCCCATTGGAAAGATACCATCATGAGCCAAACAGTTAGGGGTGGCAGACAGTAAGTGACTGATAAGACTGAAAACAGCAAAATCTTTTTCATTTTACATGGCCCAGGCTAGAGTGTTGACCTCGATCTCCAGATTGTTGAGTGGGGGAGCGGGTGCAGTTCCTCAGTACCTGCAAGAATGGACCAGGCAGCGGAGGAGATCCCAGATGGACGACTGATCACAGAAGTCGAGACCAACTTCCTGTATAGACTGGCCGGCTTCCCACCGGGGCCGTCAGGTCCGGAACAGTTGTCCCAGCTATTTCTCTACCACCTCAGGGCCCCAGATGAGGGGAGAGATGGGAAAACTGTCCTATGCCGGGGGTAAATGGGAGCATGACTGGCCAATCCCAGGAATAGGGTTCAACGTCTGGTTGGTAGGCCGGGCCTCTTTCTCTGCTGGGCTCACCCTCACTCCATACTCGACAAGACCCAGCGCTTTCCCCAACCCCACCTTAACAACTCGTCCTCCCTGCTCAACAACTTGGGTCCCAGGTTAGGGTTACAGTCCTGAGCCTCGTAAAAGCTGTCAGCAGACAGGGTAATCACGGAAGCCAGTTATGTTAGTTAGTTGATTCATGTCTTGGGTGCAAACTGGGGCTGTTTTTTATTGTTAGGGAGAATTCTAATTTATCAGTGTTTCCAGCATTAAATTAGGGTAGTCCAATGCAATAAAACAGGAAAATAACGACTGTCCTAGATAAATATTTTCATGCAGTCTGTTATAATATGCACGCTTCTTATTTCCTCTGACACCTCTAATAAGCACTCCTAAAATCTACCGGATGCACACATGGAAAAATAGGTGCAGCATATCTTGAAACCCTGGTGTTGAGTGACATCTTGAAAATCTCTCTCTAATATTCTATTCATTATGGCGGGAAGCAGCTAGACATGTGCGGGCCGCCGGACAAAAGCATTTTCTGGGCCCCATTATAAGTGATTGTTCTCTATAGATTCCGGTGAAAAATTTGCTTCGATTTAAATTGGACGATATCTCCACATTATCTCTCCCCCTCCTCATCACCCCTCAGCTCTCTAAACCCACTTCCAGCTCTCTCCCCCTCCTCCAGCTCTCTCCCCCTGCTCCCCCTCCATGTCTACCTGTGGGATAGTGTAGTGATATAGGCAGGCGGGGAAGATGATGGTACACGGCGGCGGGCCGCCAGAGAGTGAAGCAGAGTAGCAGCCTGCAGAGGACTTAGGAGTTGTATGGAGGCAGAGCAAGACAGCCGGGGAGGAGCGCGCTGTAGCAGCATAGACACCAGAAGTAAGAAAGACTTCTGGGTCGGACCACTGGGGCGCGCTCCTCCCCTGGCCGTCCTGCTCTGCCTCCGTGCAACTCCTAACTTCTTTGCAGGCTGCTACTCTGCTTAACTCTGGCGTCCCACTGCCTCGTACCATCATCCCCCTCGGCTTGCCTTTATCTGGGGGTAGAGAGATGGTCAGCAGGGCAACCGACAGGTCGGCTGTAAAACCTCAGACCCCATTTCATCCCTGACTTTATTTCATATTTAGGACATAGCTTTGTTTATACCAAGCATGTAGGAATTCCCTCAGTCTGCGGCGCCGCTGCCACTGAGCGCGCACATCCTTGAGAGCGGTGACCTCACCACTCTCCAAGCATGAGCGCAGGCTGTCCTGTGTGATTTTGCAAGCGCGAGCGGGGGGCCGTGGATCGGGGCTATTTCTGTGTGTAATGTTTGTGTGTGTGTGTGTGTGGCTGTGTGCATTGGCTGCTGCTGAGCACACTTCAAAATCAATTTTCTTTGTCTCCCCAAGTGCCGCGCTTGGGAGAGCGTATGAGCCCGTGTCCGAGCGTGCGCACGCCGTGTGAGCGCGGCCGTGCAGATTCACATTCACTGAAGTAAACGTGCCACACGCGAAGCGCGCTCAGCGGCAGCGTGGACGTAGCCTTACTCTTCTAGCCCCTACCACGTCTGTTGAGAGGCTATTTATAACTTCACGCAACATTGAATAGGGGGTAACAATCAATTTTACTGCCTTAAGGTCATATTATTAGTGTATGAAGGTCATATTATTACTGCATTAAGGTCATATTATTACTGCATTAAGGTCATATTATTACTGCATGAAGGTCAAGTGTTTCGTGATACATTTTGGACTTCCCTCTGTGTTTTTCATTATCTTGCACTTTATATTTGCAAAGCCGAAATGTGGCTATGCAGTGCACTGCAATCATTGTGTTCTTACGTGGGTCAGGATGGGATGCATTTCAAATCAAGTTAGTTCAGTAAACAAGGATCTTGAAGGACAGATTTGTTGAAGCTATCTAAATTATAGCATTCTGTGGGGAAATGTAAAACCAAAAAAAAGCATGTCATTGTCTTTAGATGCAGAAATCATTTGATTTGCAGAAAATGCAGAACGGTATAAGATAACAGTAACAGTTGTAACTATGGAAAACAAAAGGAACCCTCATCCCTTCCTCACCAATATCACAAGATTCAGATGCTGATGTGAAAATTACTGTTAAATCTGCAGTCCCATCCAAAATATTCACATTGTGCTAAACACAGCAATGGAAAATTACAAGGGCTGCCCTATTTTATTTCCAATATCACATTATACAGTAGTTTACTGACGGTAAACATGCAGTTTTCGTTTTAAGGATTCCTGTTATATCCCAGAATCGTAACGCAGGATCCAGAGCGCGAATAAATCCAGGAGTACGTGAAATGAAAGAGGCAAAATATAATGCAATAAAGTATAAACAAATGGTGAAACTTGTATGTCTGAAACTATCCCACGCGAGTAAATCAGGCGTTGTGGTTATTAGCAGTGACCAACTGATTGGATCTTCTAGGCACCCTTGTCAACCATCCCTCAGACCCAAAGGAAGGGAGGAGGAGAAAGGGATTCCCACATAGGACAAAGAACAGCAACAATACTGCAGATTGCTTTATATCAATAAAAGTATCAATGTAAAAGTATCACACTCACAAACATAAGCAGTGTCAGGCATTTAGACCAGGGTCAAAGGTAGAGAATGGCAGTGTTCCTTCTCCCAGCGGTGTTCCTGCCATTACAATCGTATTCTGCTGGGGATGTCACCACCGAGGGATGTGAGGATTTCAGCTGTAGACGATTCCCCGACTGCTCCTGAGTGAGTCTCCGATGCTGACCACGTCCTACGCGTTTCGGTGCACGAGCTTCCTCAGGGGCTATAGAGAGTGTAGTAGGAACCCCCCTTTAATAGTCCATCGGTTACCGGCAATGATGTGCATTATGGCGCACGCTGACATCACAGCGCACGTACTGCAGAGTACACTGTAACCATCGCAATGGCAACCCGCTATACAAACTCCCAACACAGTGAGCATAAATGCATTACAGCTGAAAACCGGGCTCCTAAAATATAAAACACAAGAATATATTATTAGTAGTTGTGCTGAATCAATAGACACAAACAGTTAGAGTAATTTATCCCAACTCTAACTTAGTAAATGGAACCATAGGTCCTAACAGCACCTTAAAAAACTGATGGATATGTGCAAAATATGCACATCATAGACGAACACATCAAAATATAATTCAAAATGAATAAACGTACACATTCTTAAAAAGTACTTAAATTAAAAATATGATGGTACAAAAAATACTGATATTAAAATATAATATTTTGTACTCTATTGGTGTAACGGTTATGCTCACCACAAACCTGGACCGGACCGCGAGGCTGAGGTGGGGATAGATATACACTGACCTTAGACCACGAAGCCGGATCCGGGTTGCAAATTCCATGGTCAAACGTAGCTGGGTCAGGACAGGAGAAGGCAGGGTAATCGGTGGACAAGCCAGGGTCAGGGCAGGGGGCACAGGAGCGGAGGTCGCTGTCACGAGCTGAGGTCATCAGCAGGAAATCTTGGTGGAAGTAGCTTCAGCGTAGAGAGCAGGAAACTGGAACTTTTGGCTGTAATGTTTTTAAACGATGGATACAAAAGGATTCTCTTTGGGACAGTGCACGGACGCTATTGCCATCCGTCCAATTCTGTGGAACCTGTTCCACATCCATATAAAGAAGGCCAGACGGTTAAGAGTTATGGGGCTTCTCACAGTGCAGGGATTCACTGTGAGTTTCTATTCAGCGAATGCTCCAAAATTCTCTTAATATATGTATATACGTATATACGTACACACACACTTATACTTCCTGTGGCACTCCACTGACACAGTTCAACTGCCTGGGTGCAGTCCATGTCTTGTTTATAAGTTGTATTTATGTATTTCAAATCTTTCCTATCGCGGTACTCACCAAGAAACTCAGTACTAGAGTGTGTGTAGGAACTTAGGGATTACACCCATCCCAGATCTACATCGGGACGGACCTACCGAAAGAAACATACAGGGGAATGACAAGGAAGACCAACAAAGGGTGGGAAACACAAATGGGAACAGGAAAGCCGGCTGCCAGGGTATTAGGATCTGTTTGCCATGCTGTGTTTAAATAGGATGTATATAAAGCAGGAACTCCAGGAGTTTCATACAAAGTTCCTAATTTATTCGTTGCGGTTCTCTCTGTTTTGAGAGGTTCCACCGAGAATTAGAACGTTGATCTTGCACTAATAAAATGAGTGCAAAAATTTATCACATTATTAGTCCGATTGGTGTGTTGCAGCGGGACTAACGTGTTATCGCAACTGTTGTAACGCACCAACTGGTGCAATGAAGTGTGTTACATCTGTATGTAGATGGTGCGTATCTATATGCATAGTATGTGTGATGCATGGGTGCGTATGTGATGTGTGTGATTGTGACATACTGTATATTGTGCGCATTTCCTTATTTTATTTTGTTACATTACTTTGCATATAAGAAATATGATGCAGCAAAGTAGTGAAACGGATAAATTTCTTAGCAGAATATGCTGGTTTAGATTGTGCAGAACAACGTAAATAATATGCACAAAAGCTTTAAGCATGTACTGTACATCATAACTAACTATAAACAATACAGCCAATGGAATTTACACTAAAATGCATTCAGCTGGTGTTACAATGTGTTCGGAACAATATGTTGAATGTGGGTAACAGCCTATAGAATATATAGAACACGTTAGGGGATTATCCTGTATCCGAAGAGGTCCATCAAACTAGTCTGGGCGGAAATTCACTATTGAGCTGAATGGGGGATTTTGGCAGATATAACAGATATCATATTATTATTATATGAAATAGATATAAAATAATCCTCTTAAAGTGCATTAAACTGCATGCACTGCACATGTTTAAGAATGTGCAGAACAGACTTGTGAATGTTTATGAGAGTTAGTATGCACCACTGACACAGGGACACAGCACTTGTACAATGCTCACAACATCATTTGAGCAGCCACTGATTTTTTTATTTTTTTTTCAACCGACCTACAGCAACTTAAAAGCCACCGGCTGCTTCCAGATAACCATTAGATGGCAGAAACGAGCCAACATCCGGGCTGAAGCTGTCAATAAGCACGAAAAGAAACTCCCGTATGTTTAAAGTGCAGACAAGGACGGCTGAGTTTCCAGCGCCTGATAGTGCGAGGGGAAGAGTTGTGAGAGCCGGCGGTGTGAGAGCCGGCCGGTGTCAGCCCTCCTCCCTCCCCGCAGTGGCCTCGCACCAGTGACAGCCGTGGCCATGCAGTCCGAATCGGGAATAGTGCCTGACTACGATGCGGGAGAAGAATTTCACGAAGAGCCCAAAACGTATTACGAGCTGAAAAGTCAGCCTCTGAAACACAGGTAAGTGACAGCCGGCTGTTTTCTGACCTGTGAGCCTCTTATCTGCTGCGTTGCTTGGGGGGGTTCGATATTACGCTGTGTCCCGACTGCTGGGTCGGTGTGTTGTGCTCAGCGCTGGTTGTGTTGATGAAGGCTGAAAAAAAAATAACAGCATATGTTCCATGTGACATTGTATCCCACGTTGCGAGGATTTAACCCATCCACTGCTGGGGTGTGGGGGGGGGGGGGGGGGGGGGTAACACCTTGCACGGTGAAGGGGTTTTGGAATTGTAACTCCTTCCACAGCAATGAACATATTACCTTGTATAGTGAGTATTTGCTGTGTGCCAACAGCGGCAGAAATGTCCTTTTATAGAACCTTCTATTGTAAGGTGCCTAGAATGAAAGTGAATGAGGCACTTAGATTGTAAGCTCTTCGGGACAGGGACTACTTTTCTTAATGTTGCTTGTAACTGGATGGCACTATATAAAAAAGATATACACGCTGTACAAGTACAGTGGCATGTTTAATAGGTAAAATAAAGCTGACTGACAATTTTTTTTTCAAGTAAAATGGTTTTTAAATCATTTTTTTTACCGTTTTAACATTTTCATGGTAAAAGCTCTCTTTGACACAATATACTGTATATGATATGGTGGATTTGGGTTCTGAGCTGACAGGGGCTGTGTGTGTTTGTTAATTTCAGTTGGTAAAAAAAAAGAGGTTAGTGAAGATAAGTATTTAACTATGTAATATGTCAAGTTAGATGTAGCATTAGGCTTTGTGTCTTTTGTTCTAAACAAAAGCTTTGGAAGGTTTTTGCAGTCTTTATCGAACGGCTTTTGTTCATAAGACTGTCGGTTCTCACAGAAAATTGTTCGATTTGTTCTGTTCCTTTGTTTATAAATTATGATGTCCTCCATTAGTCAAACAGATAAACATAAATAGCTGATATGCTCCAATCCAGTGTTCCCATTGAAAGCAACACATATTCATGTTTCACAAGAGAGTAATAAGACAGTCATCTTTCTGAGGAAGCCAATTAATTATGATTAGTTGTTTAATTTATGTATTTTTTAGCTGCTACATGGAACGGCCCCATTTAAAGAAGCTGAGATCTAAAAAGTATTTCCATGTTTGTTTTGTGTGTGCTTAACACCCTGAATGTCCTCTAAATTAATCCACATTGATAGCCAAAAAGAAGAGTCTGTCCCAATGGTATACTTTCTTTCCAATTGCTGGACTCAAATAACCGGTATCCTTGGCAACCATAAACATTAATATTTCTTAGTTTACTTTGATTCCTTGCAAGTTGTGATACCTATTAGTTGGCTCACATAGTCCCCTGTACCCAATTTTCCAACTCTATCTGTCCATGAAATGTCTGTGAATTGACTGTGTAACTCCTGTTCTTTTAATGTAACCTTGTATTTGTCATCAAACTCTGTACCCAGGACATACTTGAAACCGAGAGTTAACTTTCAATGTATTACTTCCTGGTAAAACATTTTTTATAAAAATAAATAAAATAAGAGTTCATAGATGATATCATACTGTACAAAAGCTTTCAAAATGTCCATAGTTACTTCAGCCGTGGGGAGGCGCGCTGAGGCTGAGGGAAAGCGGGTGCTTTTCCTGGACTTGGTTCGCACGCCGTCGGGGGGCGGGCCAGTGACGTCACAGAGCTGGTTAGCCCTCATTGGGCGAACCGCTCACGTGACCGGCCCTGCGCTCCCCTCAGCGCTGAAACTAAAATGTTCTTGTCGTCTACACTTACGCACGCCTGCGGAAGCGTGCGCAAGCTCTTGCTAAAGCCGCTCTCATTGCGGCTGCAGGGGCTCACTGCCAAGCATCACAGCGCCTAAGCTCTGACCATGACTGCGGCCTAAGGCCGTGGCCATACTTAGCGCGAAGTTGCGCGCGCCGAGAACAAAAGGCCATACCTCTATGCGGCAGGCCATAGAGTGCGCGATTGGGTCACGTGCGCGGTTCAGCTAATGAGGGCAAATCGCTCACGGGATCGCCTCAGACACACATCCCTGTCGCGTCTCCTCCAGATTGCCAGGCCGCGGATCGCCCCTGCAGTAGGCACATGTAACGCCATGCGCGCCTACTATATCCAAGGCCTAACGGTTTAAAGCTATGTACACTAAAATTTAATCTGTGAGCTAAATGTATCACAACCTGGTAATACGGCGACTAGAATGTTAAACTCGCTGTATTCCAACTACTTAGGCCGAGCTCACGGCGACTGCTCGGGCCTGCGAGCCCTCCTGCAGCCCCAGCGATGCGTGCTCCAGCTGCAGGAGATGGGTCGCAGCGATCGGGGCCGTGGCGGATGTGTCACGGAGCTGGTTCGCCCTCATTGGCTGAATCAGCTCACGTGACGCTGACGTCACGCGACTGCAGCCCCAATTTACATTTTTGTTGTGGCGGCAAAATGTAGCTAAGTTGGCGCGCACAGCGCCGCGGGCACTTAAGGAACTACCTTAGACCATCAGGTAAGAGCCCTTGAAGTGTGCGCGTGCGCACATAGTGACGCCGCCACCGTTAGCTTAGTGCACCTTAGTGATGTATCTAGAAAGGAAACGGTTAGTACAAAGGCAACACAGTTGACAACTTCATTAGTGTTCTCTTTCTACAGGTATCTCCCGTAATGCATAGTTGTGGATTTGGCTCTCCATCCAGCTATGTTGGAAGTCAAGGGAGGAAACATGTTGATATTGGAACAATGTTCCGGCTATTGTTACTATTCTTCTTAACACAAGCATTATATAATTATCAACAACATAGATCAGGGTAGCAGGGTAAGAAATAGCTTTGAACCTACAGTATATGCCAACTTCCTTAACCCCTGAAAATCCACTTTTCTGTCTTCTCTCCTGCAAGCAGAAGGGAAACAAAATGATAGTACTTTGATTAACAGCAAGTGAGTAACATTTATTGTATCCCTTCAGTACAGGAGGGGGTAACAACCTACCACATACATTCGGGCCTTGTGAGGACACTCAGCTGGTTAATGTAGCAATACCCATAATTTACTCCCTTTAAATTTACCAGAACCGGAAAGATCCAGAGTGGTCTCTCAACGTCTGGGGATACCCGCTCTGGTTACCCCTCCCCCACCCCCATTTCCCACTAGAAAGCTGTGATCTGTGAAATCTTTTACTTTTACTATTAGTAAAACGTGATTGCAAAGAGTTCCGAGAATCGGCAATCTATAATTTAATCTATGAAGAACTCTCATATTGGTCCCCTAAAGGGTATCACCGTTTATAGAACTGTTCCAGGTGCAAATTGCATTTGGCAAGGTATCAATGCAAAGACCACTCAAAGTGGTATCCTATGTGTAAGAAAATCGGATAGAGCAGGGAATGCATCTTCAAGAACGAGCTTATCTATGAATAAGGCTCCACCTCTACAACACTGGACAGTGGCCTACCATTGCTTCCCAGCTGTAGTAGTTTGTCATTAACAGTCTGATTACGGTGAATATGTATGGTATAGAAATGGTAAATATTCAATTTAGCAGACAAATCTCATTCAGAAAGAAGGTTAGGTATAGGCAAGAGAAATGGCTATTTTATGTGTTATTATAATTTATTAAGGGTATATTTATTAAAGGTAAGACACATCTGTACTGCCTGCTGTTAGTTATGCTACTGTCAGCATCTATAGTTTTTGCTTGCAAGTCTGGCTTTTGCTGCTTTGTCAATGTCTGGGTGGAGGCAGATGTTCGCTCCAGTTAAAAGTGTAATCTGTGATGCTCAATTTAAAAGACCTGTATTTTGTTGAGACCCTTTTAACCCCTCCAATGGGTTTACAACACAGTTTGTCGAGCTTTCTTGTAGCAAAGCGTTAACCAGCATTGTTCTACTTTTTTACATTGATTCTGTTTATATAATAATTGTGTTTGATGCTGGAGAACTCAAAACACATTTACCACAGAAGTGTATAAAAATTGCATCTGTTTTCATTAAGAAGTAATGTTTTTTTTTGTGGTTTATTGATTACATGTATGTGTTATGATGAGAGAAATGTACAATAGAAACCAAGCCCATAACAATTTGATGATTAGGTCTCCAAAGCATCCAAATAACATAAACTAGTTATCCAGATGAGATTCTCAGACTTCATGAACTTTGTGTATTCTTCCCTCCCTATAAGCAATGATTTAGGCCCAGCAGCCTGAGACATCCTGACCATTAGGCTTCGTCCATGGATACTGCTTGCGGGCGGAGGCTGAGGGAAAGCGGGTGCTTTCCCTGGCCTTAGACAGCGTGCTGTCCAGGGGCGTGTCGTTGGGCGGGCCAGTGACGTCACGGAGCTGGTTCGCCCTCATTGGGCGAACCGCTCACGTGACCGGCCCTGCCCTCCGACAAGCGCGAAAATTTTACATTTTCCTAACACCTATGCTTGCGCTTGCGGAAGCGTAGGCGAGCCCTTACTAAAGCCGCTCTCATTGCGGCTGTAGGGGCTCAGTGCCGAGCGTAAGCGCTCCTCAGCGCGCCTCCGCCCGCAAGCACTAAACATGGACGCGGCCTTATTACTGGGACAGCTACCAAGAACCACAGATTGACGACTTTGGCTTCTGGAGCACAGCACATTCTATACAGGATGATAGCTATGACACTCAGTCGAAGTCTATAGAGCCTATAACCCTAGTGTAAGTGAGACTCCCTTCCAAATGAGGGACACTACTTTTTCAATTATTGAGGCTTGACTATCCTTCTATAGAGTGTTCTTTGCTAAACAACTTCCAACGCCAGGACGATAGTTTTCACGGGGCCCAGGACTGAGTTCTTGGTTCATGAACCCATGGATATATGGACCCATAGCTGTCGAGTGGGGGGGAGACCCTGATGTGCTATTGACCGGGGGAGGAAGGCCCACCTATACTGTACAACTGAGGGTGGCAGCATGGGTCCAGCAGAGGAAGGACCTATACACTTCTCCCCTCCCCAAGGCATCACTATGAACCGGTTACCAATTATAACTGTAATCATGGGCTCTCCCACCCCCTTCCTTACCATAATGCTTCTGTGAGTGCATATTTAGGATGCACTGACAAACCGTATTCACAAGAGCAACTCGTGCCAGCTAATTATTTTCAGTGCAGTTGTTTCTATCTCCTTGGCTCCACTTATGTAAATTGCAAGGAAGACAACAGTCATTCTTCAGAAAGAATGATTAATGGGCTGCTTTTTAATGCAGATTTTCTGTGTGTATTATATGTTGCCAGATCTTTCCTATTTATAGCTCTGCCTACTCTGTCCATTTTTAACCTTCTGTGCATTGCTCCACACAAGTGACTTTGATTGTTACAAGGGGAGGGGGAGCTTGCTATACAGCTGGAACAATTTGCATTGTATGCTGACTGTTGATCCAGATGTGTCCACCAGCTCAGTATTGCAAAACTGTTCTATTCCATCTGTTTCTGTTTTTTTTTTTTTTTTTCATTTGTTCCAGGAACGACCGACTCCTACTAGCAGATACAACCTAAACTAATAAGATCTGGCAGTGGGCCGCTCATTTCTGATGCGGACAGCTTTGTTGTTTTTTTTTGTTTGTTTAATCTTTAGCATAACCCAGTGATGGGCAACTCCAGTCCTCTAGGGCCACCAATAGGTCAGGTTTTCAGGATATCCCTGCTTCAGCACAGATGGCTCAATCAGTAGCTCAGTCGAAGGCTGATTGTGCCACCAGTGCGGAAGCAGAGAGATCTTGAAAACCTCACCTGTTGGGGGCCCTTGAGGACTGGAGTTGCCCAGCCTTTGCATACATCACCTGTGGGATAGAACCTCCTAAAAGTGTGCCTTCGTGGCTGGCTACCTACATATGTTCTGTCACAGCGGTGCGCAAACTGGGGGGCGCGAGACTGCTGGCAGGGGGGCGCAGGGTTTACAGAGGCCCCGCGCGCTTCCCGAAGGCGCCGGGGGGAGCTGCAAGGCCTCTGTAAGCCTTTACTTCCCTAGGCTCCGGCGGCTTCCTTCCTGCATCGCCATGGCAACGCGGCGGCAAAATGACGGCGTGAGGTCGTGTGACGTCACGTTGCTATGGCAACGTGACGCCGTGACGCCAGAGCGCAGGTAAGTGGGGGTTAGGAGGGGCGCGGGGGTGAGGGGACCGCCATCAGGGGGGCGCAGGGAAAAAAGTTTGCGCCCCCCTGTTCTATCAGCAAGTTGGATGATGAGCAAATATTAAAAACCCGGCATCCACATTGATCTGAAGGTTCTGTATCCCAAATAAAGCATTGTAGATATCTTTGCAATGGATCCCAATAATAGCCTTGTTTCTGGGTGGAAGCAGAAAGCTATGTTGCTAGTTTGTGTGATTTTCATTGAACTTTTTCCGAACTTAGTAAGGGGCCTTCTGGACACTGTTACTTTCAGGGTAGGCCCCCTCGGTTCAGCTACTATTTGCCCCAGCTCTATCTGCATGTCATGGAGGGTAATATGGCCGCTGATCTGTAAGGAATCGGGGAACACGTCCTCTGCGGCGTGTTCCCTCCTTACCTGCTGCAGCGCACTCCCCGCACTGTTTACAGAGCGCGTACCCGCAGCTCTTCACTCTGTGCCACGGAGCTTGGCTCTGCACCCGGTCGCGTCGCGCGTCTGTCACCCGCGGCGCGTGCACATGACGTCGTGCACCGCTCTCCAGCTGCGTGGAAAGTTCCTAAGTGTCCACTTGTCTCCTGCAGCCTATCCCTGCCTCCGCAGAGGGTGCGCCTCCGCTCCGCCCCCAGCCTCATTGGTTCCTGTTTACATAAAAGACGTTCACTTTCACCTTGCTGAGCATAAACCTGTGTAGCCTTGTGTTCCTGCGTTTGTTGTTCCTTGCCTTGCGCCTTGTTGCTGTCTCTCTGTTGCTTTCTTGTGTACCGACCCGGCTTGATTATAGGACCCTCTCTGGATAAAGACCCCGGCTTGACTATTGGACCCGCTCTGGATAACGACCCCGGCTTGCCTCTGACTAACCGCACCTCTACATCCCTGATCACGGCTTACGGACACTCTACCAATCTCCTGCCCCAACCCCTGACCGCGGCACAACGGACTCCGACCATCCCACTGGCTCCGCCCCCGGACTCCGGCAAGTATCTGAACTAACCCAATCTCTCCAATCCAGCCCGGCTGCGCTGACAACCCACTCTCCAGGCGTGACCCCGCTGCTGTGGGTGCGTAGTTTCATACTTTCCCACCTCAGTGCCGGGGTCCTGCCTTGTTCGTGGTGAACGCAAGCGTTACATGATCATATTAACAATGACAATGCTGACTCATAACGTTCTCCGCATTGATAGGTTGGAATAATTGGCGAAGTTATCCACCTGGGGGGGAAAAGGCAGAACATCCAGGACACATTCCAAATATCATTATTTTGGTTGGGATTGCGGCTTTAGCTATGACTTCCAAAAGTGGACGGAGTCTTAAAATCCATGTGGGCAATAGGACAGGTTCAGTTTATTCATATGTCCTTAGCTATAACAATATTTTGTAGAATATTTTTTACTACAACACTGCAGTATACACATTGCTGTGCATATAGTTAGTAATCCCAAAGTCCCTGCTCGATAGGGTTTACAATCAGAGGGGGATAAAAGGTCACGACGAGTCGATACTGAGATTTTAAACCAATTTCACTCATTCAAAAGGCATGTTACAAATTAGCTCTTGCTGTATTGCTGCTTCACCCATGCTATTATATACACAATTTCCCTAGAAATTGGTATCATGCTTTTCTGATTAACTCCTACAGTGCTGATAGAAATTGCATTGAATTAGATAACTATCTACAGTAATTTGCCAAGATCTAATTTGCTCATTAATTTTGTAACGTGGTTACATTTAAACATGATGACATTCAGCTTTTAGAATAGTTGTAATTCCCTGCTGAATGTGGGCATTGTAAGACTGCTGCCATTTATGGTTTGCACCCTATCATACTGCCCGGGAGTTCTGTAGTACCGGTTGTTAGGTTAATGTTTATGTCTTTTCCAGTTGTGCAAGCGGTGGAAAATATCCTTTATTTAGAATGGGTCACATGCGCTCAGTTAAGAGCGTTGCATTAAAAGAGGAAATGTATCTTGGGAGAACACAAAGTTTGTAGTAGGTATTTGCTTTACTCCATCCCCAAACCTTTAATATGAGATAAATATCCCTTATGTGTGTGTAAGCTGATTGACCGTGTTTGTTAAAATGTAATATAGACAAGAAGCCGTATTTACTACTTAACTTATGGTTTAGCACTGCTTAGTAAATATCCCTTTATCCCCTGTACCCAATTTTCCTACTTTATCTGTCCATGAAATGTCTGTGAAGTGACTGCATAACCCTGTTCTTTTATTGTAACCATGTATTTTTTCTAACTCTGTGCCCAGGACATACTTGAAAACGAGAGGTAACTCTCAATGTATTACTTCCTGGTAAAACATTTTTATAAATAAATAAAAAAATAAATAAAAATATAGCTCTAAAACATTCAGAAGCCAATATTTCTGATTGGTTAACATTCTGTGCATTAATGATTAAAAAATCTACTATAATACTGATGCTGTACGCAGAGCTGTTGTAACAGGGACTTATCACTGTTTGAGAGAAACTGCCTCTAAATCCAGCAGTGAGCTGGTTAATTACACACAGGCAATCAACCAGACTCCACCTGGCTGATTAGGACTCTGAGAAAAAGCCTGATGTGAGAAACAGGAGAGAGATTAGCTCACATTTGGACTGACAGAAGGAGAGCAGAGAAGCCTGCACACAGACACTGTCTTGAGCACAAAGGATGTGCTGGGATCAAGACACCCAGACACCTAGAGACCTATATTTCCTGGACACAGAGAACCCAGGAACCTGCCAGAGACTGACATGGAGGGCCACCTGCTTAAGGAATTTCCTGAGACTTTGGGGTGATAGGCTGGTAATAGGAATATCCCTCCAGTCCTGCAGATAGGGTCTGGGGAAGTAAGTTAGCCCTTTCAAAGGGATAGGAATTTGTTATTTTGTTGTTTTTGTATGTTTTGCCTGGATAAAGGAACAGGCTCAATAAAGCCAAGATATAATTTCACCCATATAATTTCACCCAAATCGGTCTTATTATATGTACCTCTGCACTCATCTCTTACAGCTGTACATAGAATGTTGGTAGCACAATGAGTCCCTTACCCCTAGAGCTTGCAATTTAATTTTCAGGCCCTGAGGCATAAATAGATTGGGTGACTTATCAAAGGTCACAAAGTGACTTGTTCAAGGTCACAAAGAGCGCTGACAGTGTTATTTGAACCAGTTTTGCCCACTTCAACAGCATTACCACTGGACTACTCATTCAGCCTGTGAAATGTCCAGAAATGTGAACCAGAAACGTCTTCTATCATTTAAAATGCTAACATTAAAATAAAAGTTTAACAAAGGTAGCCTGTACAGCAGGGGTGCGCACACTTTTCCCTGCGCGCACCCCTGCCTGCTCTCCTCGGCGCTTTGCAACCCCCCCCTGCTCGGCCCCAGCGTCAAATGACGTGTGCGGTCATGTGACGTCACGTTGCCATGGTAACTACGTGACCCCGCGGCATCATTTGATGCCGGGTTACCATGACAACACGTCGCTGGAAAGGAAGGTTTATAGAGGCCTCGCGCCGTCTCCGGCATTTAATTTACGTGCCTGGGGGGAGAGCGCTTGACCTCTATAACTGCCGTGCCCCCCCCTCAGAAAATCTAGCACCCCCCCAGTTTGCGCACACCTGCAGTACAGTATAATAGCAATATTCTGCTCAGAACAGGGCATTGGATTGGAGCCAATTATCTCATTTGCTACAAGCTAGTAAAAATGTGTCCACTAAGAATTCTTCTCTCTTTCAGATAGATTACCAGTTTAAATGTAGGCCACAGAATATTTTGCTTATCCTTCTCATCTTTTTCTTTTCTTAACAGCCAGTTGCAGCAGTTTTCTTATTTTCCGTAGTAACTGTAACTGATTAGGCAAAATTCCAGTAACTGTTGTTGTTATCCACAAGTGCAATGATTCATCCAGTTACAAAAATGTACCAGTGCAACATACAGTATAACACTTTCTCAGGCACTGCTAATATAAATTAGGCTGTTAACATGTTGGCGGGGAATGCGTTTTAACCCTTTTCGTGTTGATGGAGCCCGAAATATACTGTATTTGCAAACTCTTCCAGCGCTCAAAGGAGAAGGAAGTGAAACCATTCAGACAGGAAATTCTAGGTCTTCCCACAGGCATTAGAGTCCTGTCGGTATTGCTTAATGTTTGCATTACGGGTTCAAATTCAGCAGCTTCTCCTGGATCAAAATCATACTGTGTTCCACTGCTCTGTTTCACTTATACGGCTCTTCCCCTTAGGTTGTGTGACACTTTAAACAATGACACTGAGATTTGAAGCAGGGGAGCTTGGTTCAATTCCCGGTGTCAGTTCCTTGTGACCGTGGGCAAGTCACTTTATCTCCCTGTTACTGAATGCTAGCCCAGATCATTTTTTAATTTAAATGTAGTACTTCCGTTCAGGGGGGTCTCCCAGACATCTCCCTCTGCAACTCCTGTCAATATGGCTGCCCATCGTCAAATAGTGCCACGTTGCCATGACGCCACGGGACATCTTCTGGCGCCTACATGTCATGGCAACGCGATGTCACGTGATGTCGTAGTGTCTCGTTGTCATGGCAATGGGCGTCACGTGATGTTGTTATGTTATTGGCATGGTGGCGCCGTTTGACCTGTAGCCTGGACCCTGTAGTCTCCGAGTTAAATCCAGCGGGGTGGATGCAACTCTGGGTGGTGCTGAGAGTGGATCTGGAACAAAACTTTGTAGATAAAGGAACACTGATTTCAAAATTTGTGTCCTAATTATGGTCAGGAACATCTTTTGGGTTTGTCCAGCCGGACCCCCCTCCTCCACCAGGCCTGGGACAGTTACCCCCCCCCCCCCCCCCTGATGGCAGCTTTGTGAGTACAGTATTCAGCTGCCAGACAATTTTTAACAGTACAGTTTAATTTAGAGTAATTTTAAATTTGTCATAATGTTAATTTGCAAAATACTTGGGAAACATTTTTCATGTGAAAGAAGTTACTTTATGTCCTAATGTGACCTATAATTTGTATGCTAGCAAAAATAGATGCGTGGTGCTAAGGACCATACAGAATAAGCAAAAATAATGCAATATGTATAATTGGATACTTCAAAAACAAATCCTGGATAATATACTGCTCAAGTGAGGACTGGTACTAGGTCTGGCATCCTGGTTGGTTAACCAACAAATGATAATGCAATAAAGATGTGGTACACTATGTCCAGGAACCATAGCAATAAATAGAATCACCAAAATAGGTACCTGATGTCCATAGATAAGGCCAGAAGAACAAGTAGTAAGCAAAACACTCACTGTTGTGCTGCAACGTCCCAGTCTTCCATGGCTCCAGGTATTCATAGTGTGCCTCCATAATAGAATGCAAGATGAGAGAGTTTGGAGGAAGTAACAGAGCACTACTAGGAGTATCCAAAGTAGAACAAAGAATTTATGAAGGGGAATGTGCGTTTTTCATGAAAAGATTATTTATTGGTCATAAGACAAAAAATGGGTATACCTTGAGAAAGTGCTTCTTTTTGGTGCCAAACGCGTTGGTGGGGCAATACCATTGCCCATTTTTTGTCTTATGACCAATAAATAATCTTTTTATGGAAAACGCACTTTCCCCTTCATAAATTCTTTGTTCTACTTTGGATAATCCTAGTAGTGCTCTGTTACTTCCTCCAAACTCTCATCTATAATTTGTATGCACTAATGAATGACGTATAAGTTTATTATTATTTTTATAGTTTATTTGTAAAGCGACAATATATTCCGCAGCTCAGTACAGTTTAGGTGCAGAGTTACTGTACATACAAACAAGGACAGACAAACGCAAACAGATATAGAAGGTTATGAGGGCCCTGCTCCTGAGAGCTTACACTCTTGAGGGAATAGGTGTGTGTGTGTGTGTGTGTGTGTGTGTGTGTGTGTGTGTGTGTGTGTGTGTGTGTGTGTGTGTGTGTGTGAAAAAAAAAGAAAAGTAGTGCATTAAAAATGATAAAAAATGTAATAAATGCGATAATCACGATTCAAAAGTCACAAACATCTGTGGCATACGAGCGTTTTATGAGATCATCACATGCTCCAACGTGTTGGTATAACTCCACTCTGCTTCGACTTCAGCACAGTCTCTCACAGGAACCTGTTGATTCTGGTAACTCTCCAATGTGTCACCTCCTTGGAAGTCCTCCGACAACTTATTCAGAGTCTGTTTATGTTCCGGGCAGGTCACGTCTCAATGGGGGCAGGATATTTTCTCACTCTTCCGGTAAACACTGTGTGGCCACCGCTCGCAGCACCTCTTCACAGCAAACAACACTAATGGCCCTATGCGTTTCTTCAGATTAACTGATTTCTCCCCTGAAGTATGGTCCACAAAGTCATCCTTTGTGAAAAACTCGTTATAAACGTGATGCCTGTAGTTCTCAGCTCCAAATACTGAACCTCTTGCAGCTTTCTGTTACTTATAGGATTCAATATTCAACCAAAATGAAATAACCAACATTTAAAAAATAACGAGAAAAAGTGCACCAAGTCAGTAATATATATCCATTTTTATCAACTATTTTGTCGGTAAATAATGTACATAACAACATAAATGACATAAATCTACCTTGCTTAAAATAAGTATTAGACACACACACACACAACGTGTCAAAATTCATTATTAATTGAGAGGCTGTATGGAGTGCTTGATACATTTTTCCAATAGATATGTTCACACTGATTTTGAAAGGCATGCACAACTTTCCAAACAAAGTATGAAGGAGAAGTTCTTCCCTTTTTACCTCCATAGGGGATGCTGGTAAGAGCCCTGGCTGGGTTCACAATATGGTGGTTTAAAATTCACGCAGGAGAATAGGAAGCTCTGATGTCATACTTTTTGGCTTCTTATTGGCCCGCGTGACCGGGACATTACAACTAAAGAGATACTGCCCCCCCCCCTTCCCTGCAGAGATATCTTGGGAAGCAAGGGGTCCCCAAAACTGAAATTAACCCGGTTCAGCTCTGGAGACCCCATGCTTCAAACCTATTGAAAAACATTTTTAGAAAGCATAACCGTAAGGGCTGTTTCTTTAATAGACAATTACACACAACTAGGGTTGAGAGGTGGCATCTCCAAAAATACTGGACAGCATGGTGAAAGGTGCGACGCACTCAAGACACACACCTCTCAACTCCATGCTGTTTCATCCTCTCCTTGGCCCCACCCCCAGACTCCTCTCACCTCCTGCTGATTGGCTGCATTACCCAGCCGCAGCCAATCAGGATGGAGAAAGCTGCCCAACACCCCTAGCAACAGCCCTGTTTTCTCCCTGTTCGGGGAAATCCCGCGGCCCCCCCAGTCATTATGTCCAGAGAGGTAATACCGGACACATACAATTTTTTACTGGACAGAGTGTGTAAATACAGGACAGCCCAGTTCAATACTGGACACCTGGAAACTCTACGACACAACTCATTTCGTATTTCCAGACTTTAGTACTAAAAATTATGTCAGTTCATTGATTACACCAGCTCAAGACAACAAACATTCTTGCACTCTTGAACAGTACCTTTGATTATATTTTCTCTAAATATTAGCTAACTGTTGTGAGTTATCAGCAGCAATCTGATATCAGCATGGGCCTTTTGAGATTTGTTTTTAATATCCATTACCTGGGATATAAAAAACATGGCATGAGGCCTTTATGTTGGAAGAATTAAACTATGCATTTAGGCACTCTTCTTTTTATGCACCCTCATCATAGAAAACAATGAAACCAGCTGGCAGATAATTAAAATATATATATAGTCCATAATTTCTAAGTGTATATAAACGCTTATGGTTACAGGGAAAATATGTAATCATATATAGAACTGCATTTACATGGGATTAACCTTTGTCCTTCTTCCCTTTTTAGGTATCATTCCAGTAAGACTTACATGGCTTGTAACCTGTTATCAGTTTTGTGTAAATACACACAAACCCATAAAACAAAACACCACTCATTATAGAGAAGGGATCTAAAAAATATGTAGAACTATATGTTGCAAACATACAGTATGGAATATTCCATTCTCCTTATACAGAGCAAGGCTTTTTTTTTTTTGCACCAGGCTTCACCATTTCTTAAAAGCATAAGAACGCTCACCCGTTGCAGATATGTAAAGTCTGTCAGTATTCCAGCTACTAGACCATGGGTGGCCAACTCCAGTCCTCAAGGGCCACCAACAGGTCAGGTTTTAAAGATATCCCTGCTTCAGCACAGGTGACTCGGTCAGTGCTGAATCAACTCACCTGTGCTGAAGCAGGGATATCCTTAGAACCTGACTTCTTGGTGGCCCTTGAGGACTGGAGTTGGCACCCCTGCCTTATATATTATATCTGCGGTGTGCAAAGTGGGGGGTGCGAGATTCGATGCGCGGGGGGAGGGGGGCAGGATTTACAGGGGCCCAGCGCGCTTCCCGAAGACATTTTAAATTAATGCCGGAGGAGCTGCAAGGCCTCTGTAAACTTCTCCTTACCTTGATTCAGACGGCTCCTGCTGACGCAACGCGGCATCAAATGACGCCGCGGGGTCATGTAACGTCGCGTTGCCATAGAAATGTGATGTCATGACGCCAGCACGTCTGAGTCAAGGTAAGCAGGGGGGGTGCGAGGACAGGGGGACAGCCGGCAGGGGGGCGCAGGGGGAAAAGATTGCGCTCCCCTGCATTATATAATGCACCCAGATTGTTTCTATTTAGGCCTTGATTATACAAAGTGCTGCAAGGCGGCAGCGCGATTCGGTGATGTCACCTAGTGCTGCCGCCGAGCTGCATCTTGATTATACCGGGGAGACAGGGCAGAGGAGGCTTGGAGGCGTGGCAGAGGCATGGCCGTGAGCGGTTTGCCCTTATTGGCTTGAACCGCTCACGTGACACGGCCGTCGCCAGAAAAAAACTAATTTCTCAGTCTCTTCCCCAGCCGTGCGCTTTGCAGTCCGGCGCGCCGCGACCGTCGCCAGCGGTATGAGCACTTTCATTCGATGTAAGCTACTTGTTTTGGCGCAGCGCGACACCGCTACACGTGACGCTGCGCGCGTTTTGGGGTATAATCACGGCCTTACGTCTAATTGGCATTGAATGAGTTGCCTAGAGCATCTTTCTTAATTCATCAAAAACACTGCGTCTACACTTCTGCTAATAATAACAAAATAACGTTGGGAGCATTTATGTGGCGCAATTGGAGGAGTTGGGTGTTTGTATAAACACACACATGATATGTTACCCTAGCCGGTGTGTAAGAAACAAGCATAAGGCCTCGTTCAGGGTGCAGGCTTCGGAGGGAGGGCGTGCTGCCGTGCGAGCTGCCGTGGGACAAAAAGTATTCAAATTGAATACTGGTTGTCAGGGTAGCAGCTGCCCTGTCTCCGAAGTACGGAGTTGACGCTGGCTACAGTTTCAATAAACAAAAAATTCGTTTTTTGAAGCTGCAGCAGCGTCACTGGGACCTCGGCAGCCAATGAAATCATTCTTGAGAATGATTTTAAGACTGCAACTTGGATCCCTAACCTCAGGTCTGTAGCCCGCCCCCTCCCCACCTCCTCAACTCCTGAAAAAGTCTGCTGGGGAAGATGAACACACATCGCCCAGCAGACTGCCGCCCGCCCTCACGAACGCCCGCCCTCCAACTCCTGCCTCTGGCACCCTGAACGAGGCCTAATGCATATTAAATGTACACAAAGGTAGCTACATTTGAGGGAAACCATGAAACTGATAATGACAGTTCCTCAACTCTGGTAATTTCCATACAAAGCACACACCAAAAAGGTGGGCGGGTTGATGACACACCTACTTTCCTATTTATTGTATGTGTAGCTAACATATCTTTGGAAAAATGATACTGTTGATTTGAGTATTAATTCTAAGTTATATCTGCTTAGGCAACTGCTCAGAGAATTCCTCTTGCATGCATGACATGATTTTCTCTCGTGCAGAGTGAAGATAAAGCCGATACAGTTTCCATTTTTTTTTTTTTACTTATTACCTCACTGTAGCAGTTTTCCAATGAGCAAAGCCATATAAATCCTGATCAATAAATGTGCAACCAGTTTCAAAGGTTTAGTCCACCTCCAACTGGCCAATGGCATCAGAAAAGCCCTGGGTAGTGGGCCTGGAATAAATGCATGTCTCGAATAAATGGGCCTGGTATAAATGCGATAGAACCAGTTGGGACATAAAGCAACAAAATGAAACCATGGAAACCCAAACTGCCAGATATTTGCTGTAAGTATTACCTTTTTGTTTAAGGAAGCCAATGGCATTATATGTAAAACTTGGTGTCTGGAGGGAGTGGTCCTTCCTGTGACTTGTCCTGGCAAAAAGAACTTTCCCTGAATTGTTATACTGAGGGGACTGGAGGGGTAGCTAAGTGGTACTGTAGCTGTCTTTGAAGTGGGTGAGCCTGGTTTCAGCTTTCCCAGTGACCTCATGCAACACACTGTATCTCCCCGTGACCTCATGCAACTCACTGTATCTCCGCGTGACCTCATGCAACACACTGTATCTCCCTGTGGCCTCGTGCAACTCACTGTATCCCTGTGACCTCATGCAACTCACTGTATCTTCCCGTAACCTCATGCAACTCACTGTATCTTCCCGTGACCTCATGCAACTCACTATCTCACCGTGACCTCATGCAACTAACTGTCTCACCGTGACCTCATGCAACTCACTGTATCTTCCCGAGACCTCATGCAACTCACTATCTCACCGTGACCTCATGCAACTCACTATCTCCCCGTGACCTCATGCAACTCACTGTATCCCTGTGACCTCATGTAACTCACTGTATCTTCCTCGTGCATCAACATTAGTCTGCAAGTTCTGCAGGGCAGGGACTCGTTATGTCTGCCAGGTTTTATATACAGTGCTACATATACTCTTAGCAAATGTATAAGAGAGAGAAATATCACTGGACTATCCATAAAACGACAGATTCCTAATTCTAACATTAACCAGTGGGCAGTCAGGACAAAGACAGTGCCAGGCTGTACAAGCAGTGCGAGCACAGAAAGGGACAGTGTTGGCTGCAAATTACATGATTATTCATGATGAGCCCAAATCTGTTTAGTTGTCTATTAAAAAGCACATAACTTATCATTTCAGTACCTCGCATGCACGAGATGTCAATTGATTAACATCCAGTGGGGCTGATTTCTATATTTCTTATCTTCACTAAATCACTATAGTACCTAATAATAGCAGTGAAATACCAACAAGATGCTGCGTCCCTTTATTGTTGGAATTTACACTTATTTTCTTTTCAGATGTAGAGCAGTATGTATATCTAATTTATCTATAGTTTTTTTTTTTTACGGTATACAAATATTTCAGTACTATGATAGTTCATAAATAAATGATATGGATTTGTTGATTTATTTTTCTCCAGACATGTCTGTACTTGTTAACATGACAATGCAATGTCCAGATCCGCCCCTTCCCCAAAGTCCAAGAAAAGCACAACAACAACCAGTTAGTGGGGTGAGATGGCCACACACGGCTTCTATTAAAGATAAACTAACCGGTTTAAGCTGACATCCTAACCACCATACTACACAGTGATCAGATTTCCACCTTAGCCTTCACTTCATCGTCCTTTTACTATAAGCCACACAACCACTGCCATGTATGTCCCAGGAGGACACACAACCCGAGACTGACATATATGCAGCATGTCCTCTCCAAAGCCACCGCTGACCCTGGAACCATCAACCATTAGGGCAATCTGACCAACCTCTCCCGTCCAGCTGGAACTTTTTACATCTCCTATGCTCCACCCCTCATCATTTCTTCTTCCCTTTTTTATTTTCATTATATATTATTATTCACTTTTTTTTTTTCCCAACAACATAACTAACCTCGTACAACATTCGGCAAAACCCTACTAAACTCTCTTAACACCCATAGAGCAGCGAGGGAGGGTGAAAATCTCTTCTTGCCACAAGGTGAGTGCTTCCCGCCTCCTCCTGTCCTAATATATGAAGCCTTTTATAAACATTTTCCCCTACCCCCACTTTACAGTAACCTTCATACCCAGCACAGACCCAAAGGATGGTCACTTTCCACCTCTGCCATGGTGCCCATGTTTGGCTTTGTCCAGGGCATAGTTTGTGACTATAGCCATAACAGAAATTGTAACTAACCAGCATTTCTCTTCAGTGTTGTGAAATGTGTTCTCTTGCTGTTCAACTTTACCTTCCTTTCAATCAAGCACAGATTTTTGTTTTGTAATTATTTTCATTTTACATCTTTTAAGTCTCAAAAGCAACTAGAGGGGCGGGGGGGGGGGGGAGGTATAGAAAAGAAAGGGGGACAGAGGAATATATAGCAATCATGGCATATTTATTCATATCGGCATTTGACAATATATGCTTGCAGAGTGATCACACATACACCGTGAACGTGTTACAGGCCTAGCACGTAAACATACATTCACCATTGGTGAGATACCTCCATTACTAATATGGACAAAACATTCATTAGTCCTTGTTACCCAATCCAAGGTTCATGGAACATAGACAGAAATATTTCTGTAACGTTTCAGGAGCATGGCTTCTGAGTATGTTTAGTTTAATGCAGCAGTCTAAGTTGCCGTTTTTAATATTATGATTATTCCCCCCTTTAATATGTGCATCAATACAATCCACATAATAATAATAATTACCTAAGTTGCAGTTCGATCTGTTCTCCTATGATCGATCAACGAAGATTCGGCTTGGGGGATCACTAAATGGCCGTCAGTGCAGCAGAAGAGGACCAAAGATGCAAAGTTCTGTGGGGAAGATCATGTGACCAGGCAGTAACTAGATACAAGTGGTGCACTGATAGAGAGGACAGGGCTCAAAAAGTGGTGTGCCAGAACCTATTTCAGAAGAGGAAGGGGATGTGACTTTGTAAATGGTTGCTATAGAAACAGAAAATGCTAGTTACATTATAATACATTAAAAATGTCATTCAGAGTTGTTTAAAAAAATGCTACAAGTATTTTCTCATAGTACAGAATTAATTTATATAAAAAAAAAACTCATGTAGGATGTTGCTTGGTCTGCAGGTTTAAAAAAGCATTGAATGTGTTTCGCCACAAAATTAAATGTTTGTTTATACTAAACACTCTCTCGCAAGTTCTCTGTGCTGAGAGTGGTAGGGAATAGAACTTGGGTCAGCACAGGGTTCAGTACCGACAGGATATATGTACATGGAAGAATTGTGATGCTGTGATGATTGTACTTAATATTTCACCACTGGATGTAATTGAGATTTTTAACTGCAGATATTTCCATTTTTTGATGCAAAACCGTATCATTTTATTTTCAATTATGCAGCGATCCGTTAACCCTTTCAGTGTCAGAGTCACATTAAAAAACAATTTGTAGCAGGATCCCGTGGAAGTGACAAGTCCGGGCTGCCATGCTTCCTCATTAAATGAGTAGAAAAGCTTGAGAGAGCTACAGTATGTTGCAAACGGTGTTCCACCATAAGCTCAAGGGTTAATGTATTTAATCGACTGTAAGATCATTACATGTGGAATGTAATGGCAGATCCCAGCATATAATCCAGGACATTTTTATTTTCTCTGTAGCCTATTCATCTGCCTTTATATGCAGAAGTACGTCAGAAGGAACAATAGAAGTTTCTGTGCTTCTGTAGAGATTACTCAACTACTGTATCTAATTGAGAACCAGTCCTTTTAGAAAAATGTCATTGGTACTCACTCAGCCCAGGGAGTGTGTCCTTAATGCCTCATCCAGTTAGATGTGAGCAATGGTCCACTCACCTTTCCCTCCAATGGGAGCTCAAGCAATTACAGTGATTATTATTTAGTGATGGGGGATAACGTGGAAGAGGTCTTTACTGTTATAAACTCTTAGCAAAGCTTGCTGTTGTCCCATCTGACTCCCATATTTTGAGACCAATTTTATAGAGATTTAAAGAAATATGCCTACTATTCATGATGTCTGCAAATGAGATTTTACTGTATTATGATAATTAAAGTTTTCTTTCACTTTCCTGTCCAGTATTATCAGTGTGATCCCTCCAGTTCAGTTGGGGAGATATTCACCTACGATGGATGGTCTGTAAATTCTGAAGATCATACTAAATGTGAGACGCATCATAAATAGAAAATTAGTATGATGCACAATGCTTTATTTAAATATTGACTGCCTTTACATACAGACAGCCATGTTTACTTTTTAAAAGTGTCAGGGGATCAAATGTTAGTAACTTCTCACTCGGTTTACCCCTTCATTGCTTGAAGGGCCAGTAATGCGGTTAAACATGTATTAGCTTTTTTCACTTGCCATTTGGGACTATTATTTGGAAGGATATGTTGTGTGGGGGACTAGCGAATCCAGTCTAGGCATTCAGTCTGCCGTGCAGCAGTTGGCTGATTAATCAATCACCTCCGATCTCCACCTTTAATTATCAAACAGTTCCCAGCCTCCTTTGCTAGCGGGAAAAAAACAGAATCCACCAACCACCTTTTCTCGTCCTCTCCTACTCCCTTCTCGTCCTTCTCTTATACTCTCTTCTCATCTACTTACATTCTCTTATCATCCTTCTCTTATACTATCTCCTATACTCGCTCCCCCTCCTGCTCTTATATTCCCATCTCATCCTTCTCTTTGCCCGCGCTTATAGTGCCGGCGACAGTGACGCGACCGATGGTGTCACCCGTTGCAGTTGCCATTGCGAAAGTTAAATTTCAAATTTAGGCGACATTGCTGGCTACAAGGCCAGTGACGGCAGAAAAGGGGGAGGGCAGAGGGACAGAGAAGCTCCTGATTGGCCGCAAGTGGAGACCGTCGCCGAAAAAATCATATATCAGTGACTACCAGATTTTTGGTAGCACTGTTGCTTTGTCGCTGTTGCGTGCACTATAAGCGCAGACGATAGCAACAATGCATTTGTTTTGACGCGACGGTCGCGTCGCCGGCACTATAAGCGCGGCCTTATACTTGTTTTTCTCCTTCTCATACTCTCTCCTCCGTCTCTTCTCGTCCTTCTCTTATACTGGACTCTTCTCATCCCTCTCACGGTATATTCTCGTCTCGTCCTTCTCTTATCCCCTTGTCTCGTCCTTCTCTTTATCCCCTCGTCTCGTCCTTCTCTTATCCCCCTCGTCTCGTCCTTCTCTTATCCCCTCGTCTGTCCTTCTCTTATCCCCTCGTCTCGTCCTTCTCTTATCCTCTCGTCTGTCCTTCTCTTATCCCCTCTTCTGTCCTTCTCTTATCCCCTCGTCTCGTTCTTCTCTTATCCCCTCGTCTCGTTCTTCTCTTATCCCCTCGTCTCGTCCTTCTCTTATCCCCTCTTCTGTCCTTCTCTTATCCCCTCGTCTCGTTCTTCTCTTATCCCCTCGTCTCGTTCTTCTCTTATCCCCTCGTCTCGTTCTTCTCTTATCCCCTCGTCTCGTCCTTCTCTTATCCCCTCGTCTCGTCCTTCTCTTATCCCCTCGTCTCGTCCTTCTCTTATCCCCTCGTCTCGTCCTTCTCTTATCCCCTCGTCTCGTCCTTCTCTTATCCCCTCGTCTCGTCCTTCTCTTATCCCCTCGCCTCGTCCTTCTCTTATCCCCTCGCCTCGTCCTTCTCTTATCCCCTCGCCTCGTCCTTCTCTTATCCCCTCGCCTCGTCCTTCTCTTATCCCCTCGCCTCGTCCTTCTCTTATCCCCTCGCCTCGTCCTTCTCTTTATCCCCTCGCCTCGTCCTTCTCTTATCCCCTCGCCTCGTCCTTCTCTTATCCCCTCGCCTCGTCCTTCTCTTATCCCCTCGCCTCGTCCTTCTCTTTATCCCCTCGCCTCGTCCTTCTCTTTATCCCCTCGCCTCGTCCTTCTCTTTATCCCCTCGCCTCGTCCTTCTCTTTATCCCCTCGCCTCGTCCTTCTCTTTATCCCCTCGCCTCGTCCTTCTCTTTATCCCCTCGCCTCGTCCTTCTCTTTATCCCCTCGCCTCGTCCTTCTCTTTATCCCCTCGCCTCGTCCTTCTCTTATCCCCTCGTCCTTCTCTTTATCCCCTCGCCTCGTCCTTCTCTTTATCCCCTCGCCTCGTCCTTCTCTTTATCCCCTCGCCTCGTCCTTCTCTTTATCCCCTCGCCTCGTCCTTCTCTTATCCCCTCGCCTCGTCCTTCTCTTATACTCTGTCCTGCTCCTCTCTTCTCTTTTGTATTTGTCACTGTATGCCCTGCCTTACATATTCTGCTATTGGGCTACGGCCCCAGTGTACACCGCTGGACGGCGCATGCACGTGTGAAAGCCGCGACCTAAAGTTGATCTTTCAGTGAGGAGCAGGAGATCCGACGGGGGAGGGGCGCGGCCATGATGTCACGGGGCTGGTTCGCCCTCATTGGCTGAACCTCCGCCGTGACGTGGCCAGCACTCCGTCGTCACAAGAAAACACAAAAATCTTGTCAGCAGAAAATCTGGTTGCGCATCGCGATCGCTACATGCGCTTGCAGGCAGCTACTGGGACCGGCCCCATTGAGGGGTGGATCTTGTTCCTGCAGCGCACGCCGTAGCGAGCGCAGCAGTAGACACTGGGGCCGAGGCCTTAGGTAGGAGAAGCCAAATGTAATGTTCAATAAACAACCAACATTTTCATTTTCTCGCTAATGTACACAACAATCATATGTTGCATGCTGTGTAATGATCCTCTTTATCTCTGTGCACATCTCCTAACTCAGTGGTGCGCTAACTGGGGGGGTGCAAGACTTTTTTTGGGGGGGGTGAGGTGGGCGTGGCTCACTTACCCGGCTTCTGTGTCCACTCGTCTCCATGAGAACGCGGCGTCAAATGGTGCAGCGGAGCCATGTGACATCACATGACCATGAGGCATCATTTGACGCCGCAGGGGGGGCGCGACACGGGGAGAGCAGGCAGGGGGGGGGCACAACGCAGGAAGTTTATGCCGCAATGTGTTTTCATCGCGGCCAGCGTGAGCTCGCCCGCCCACTCAGCGCCACCCTGGACAAGGCCTTAGAGGTATGTAGTATAGTTTCTGTGTCCTATAATAATCCTTATTACCTTGAGAAATGAAAACAAATTAAGGGACACAATACAAACATTTTTGAGCATTCTCATACATAATTGTATCCTTTTTATTGAATTGTTACTAATCTTGTAGTGGTCGAACAATATACATCCATATACCATGAAAACCACCAATAATTACACCGTATTTTGCTGTCAGAACCAGTAAAAGATGCCTCCATGCACATAATGAATTACAATCCTGTTGGAACAACAATATAATGGGCTCAGCAGTTGCACTTTCCTCTTGTGTATTGTTTCCTCTTTCATTATGTGTGTTTAGAAAATGCCACGCAATGCAAACTGCTGACTATATTAATGCTCTGGAATGAGAATCATCTGTGCCATTTTAGAGAATTTTATCTCATGATCTCTTTGATTTGGTAGCACAAGTATTCTTTTCTCAAAGCTCAGAGTATACGACGGGCCCCTCCGTCTCCTTACGCTGGAAATGTTTCCACACAACAAGCAGCCGGGCAAGACTAGAATAGCAGAAGGTACTGTGTCCTTCAGTGATTGGTTTGCATTCAGTTTGACTCCTTCCCTGGCACCAAAATCGTTAACCACTAGTGAGCCAAAAAGCCAAAGCCGCTCTTTTCAATATATTTCAAAGAGGCCACACATATTAGAGTGACAGTAATGTAAAAGCATTCACCATGTAACAATACTCTCTGCTATTTTTTTACAATTAGCATACCAGTTGGCGATATTGGATGTGTGTGTGTGTGTGTATGTATGTATGTATATATATATATATATATATATTACTGTGAGTTTGCGTTTTGAGCGCACTAAGATCGTGTATTTGTATCTTTACAACTTGCTTAGGGATTTCAAATATGATTGGCAACCCTGCAAATGTATCTTTTAAATAGTGGCCAGTTTACGAGTCCCCCTATAAAAATATTTCAACATTCCCCCTTCCCTCCCCGCCTTCTCTCCTCCCCCCCCCCCCCCCAAAAAAAACCCATCTGAATAATTTCACAATGAAGAGTGTGAGCAGGATGTAAAGGAAAAGGATAATCGGGTTATCCAAAAAGTATTACAAAAAATTTGTGTTTATTGATCTGGCATGGGGTTATGTTACAGGTTAACTCATTCACAGCCAGAGGTGCCTGCTAAACAATGCATTGTGGGAATCTCTGGCAGTGCAATGAGGGAGAATCTACAATGCAGCTCAACTGTGTGCCTGCAAACTGTCACAAGCTGGCACCTAGCGATGAGTGCGTGACAAAATGACAGGCTGATTTGCATTGAGTGAGTACAATGTAGTGCTGAACTGAACGAGGAATCCCAGCTGTAATCTGTGAAATACTTCTACAGACACACACACACAGACACACACACACGGCTGTTTGGCATAAAAGTTGCTGAACTAGTGGATCACACCACGTTGGATTTTAATGATATCTGAAATACGGTCAAGAAGAAATTCTCTGTGAAATGCCCTCTCAAGACACTTTAAATATGATGGAGTTCTGCCTACTCCACAAACGATAAGCAATGTACAGCAACCATTAAATGAGAGCAAACACGCTGCAGAAAATGGTAATACAGGCATAACCCCGGTTTAAGGACACTCACTATAAGTATACTCGCGAGTAAGCACATATTTTCAATAGCCCCATACCCCTGTGTCCGTACACTTGCTGAGTACGGACACTTATTCTGCCCTACAGACTGCCGTAGTAGTGACGCGCTAATTCCCCTCGCCCAATAGGCAAACGGCAGCTCGCGCATGCTCCTGTCTGCACGTCCTGAACCGCAATACCGGCTTCATACCTGTACCGAGGCATCGATATGTGGAAAAAAAGGTAGTGCTTCACTTTAAGTACATTTTCACTTTACATACATGCTGTGGACCCACTGCGTACATTAATTCGGGGTATGCCTGTACTAACTATTACTCCATTCTAACGACCCAGTAAAATTCCCAATCCCCATATTTTAGCTAGCGTGATTTACAGCACATTGCCAGGTCTGCTCTTTTTGATGTGTGTGTGGCCTGATCACAATGCATGGAAACCTTTGGTAGTAATAGGAAAGCTATTCATATACATAGCGCTTCACAGCAGTAATACACGCGACAATAATATAAATAACAAATAATACCAATAACAGATCATGGGAAGAAGTGCTTCAGACATAAAAGTAACATTTAGGAAAATGAGTCCCTGCTGCAAAGAGCTTACAATCTATTCGTTGGTAGGAAGAAAATACAGAGTCAGCAGGAGGGCATTCTGGTAAGTGCGTCTGCAAGGGGCCAAGCTTTATGTATCAGGTGTACAGTGTTAGCCACGGAGCTACTCATATGCTTCGTTGAGCAGGTGTGTTTTAAGGTGGGTCTTAAAGGTGGATAGAGAGGGTGCTAGTCGGGTATTTAGTGGAAGGGCATTCCAGACGTACCGAGGTTCTATCAGCCACCAGTCCCACGGGCGTGTCACTGCTCCTAAAGCAATCACATGACGTGGTCGGGGACCTGATGCCAGAAGCAGACGTGGAGGAGGCTCCAAGCTGGTCGCTCCATTTGAACAGTCAGCCCAATTTGCTCCCAAAATCATGCCTAAGGGCACGCTAAAAGTTCAATGTGTCCTGATACCCCAAAGGAATGCTGTAAGGAACTCAAACTCTTTAGTGAATAGAATTCATTATAACAAATACAAAATGTTAACATATATTGTCAAGGTGTCATGTTGCCTATTCTAGCAAAATAATCATTGTATATAATAAAATCTTTAGATTAACTAGAAGGGTTGTTACAAAGAGGTTGAAGTGTATATAGATTCTTCACATCCCTTTTTAGGGTCTTCTTCTAGAACAGTACAAAGGTATCCTCTTTCCCTTTCTTCTTCACCGAGGGAAACGACAACGAATATGAAATGTTTGTTATTGCACAACACAAAAGAATCAGTAAATCCCTTTGTACTGCAGCCTCTTCCAGTGTCATCAATCATATCACAAATTCAAGAATTACTTCTAACTATGAGGGAGAAAGTTATGTTTTTTCAATCAGTTCATGTATGACAGGTCTGCACCCTGCTCATTTGCATGTCATTTCCCAGAATCCCTTGCTACAGTGGGAGCACTGTATGCGAGGTGATAATGGTTGAAATGCAGGGGTGCAGACCTGTCTAAGACATGTGAATGTGCCCACAAGTGATATTCTTTATTGGCTATATGTTAACGGTGGAGGTTTTTTGTTGCCTTTTTCACCCACCATAACTTAAAATGTAATGGTAAACCTACCCAGCCTAGAAATATTGCAAAGCAAGTGTAAACCAACCTCACACTGATGATACCCATCAAGGTTGAAACATGTCTGTGAGTGGTTTGTACTTGCTTTGCTTGTCCCATGCTGTGCTAAAAAGCTGTGTGAATGGCGATGCATTTGCTTAAATGGGCTCCGTGTGAATGGATATTCCAGGCAAAGGTGACACATTGTGTGCTCATTTGCATGTAATTTCCCAGAATCTGTTGCTGCAGTGGGAGCACTGTATGCTAGGTGATAGTGGTTGAAAGGCAGGGGTGCAGACCTGTCTGAGACACGTGAGTGTGCTCACAAGTGATAATAAATATATATATATACATGGCTTTTCCCATTACATATATATATATGTATATATATATATATAATGGAAATAGCCGTGTTAGTCGAGTTGCGATAGTGCTTACCTGTATTGCAGTATTGCTGACCTGAAGAAGAGAGTAGAACTCTCAAGCTTGTCCTATGACATAAATTGTTAGTCCAAATAAAAAAGATATCACCTAATACTGAAGAACTCATTTATTCTGCTATATATATATATATATATATATATATATATATATATATATTTGCTAATTTTCATATGTTCAACAATTCAAATAAACTAACAAGCAGTGTTTTTTATTACAAAACGCAATTTTTGCTGTGAATTTCAATGTTGGAAGAAAAAAAAATTCGCCCTTCTCTAACCATAAGGTGCCAACAGTGTACAGAAACTTACATTTATAGCACTTAAAGGCTAGAATGTAAGGGTGTCAATTCAAATCATGTGTAGCAGTTTGCTTCTTAATGACTGGTATTGTCTTGGCATGCTTAATGGAGAGCTCAGAACAAGTAGTCTAATTTGATTCTGACAGTCTCCGGAACATGCTGTGTTTATCTGTTTTCTCCAGTAAGTAACTGTGGTGACAGACTGTGATTTCAATCTTTGGACTCCTTACTGCAGGTCAAAGATAATTGGTGTATCTTGAACACCCACTGACAAAAAAATAATATTTGATTAGAAAGTGTTATATCTTCAGACCCCTTGCTATGGCTGATACCACATCACTTGGATCTGTGTTTGGTTAACAGAGACAAAATGCTCATTTTTAAAATCTGTTTAATCCTTTTTAATAGCCGTAGTTTTTAAACTAGGTAGCACCAACCTACTGTATACACACAGCCTGGTAAGAATGTTTATTTAAAAAATAATAAGAGATTCTCGTGTAACTGGAGATGGGCGAATCTGATCAAATCTGTTTAACGGATTTTTTTCTCTCTCGCATTTTCAACCCAAAATCCGTTTCCTGGTGTAAAAATCCGCAAACTGATTTGGCCGTTTTTAATCCGCGTGGATTCGCTAAAAACCACCATTGGCTACAACCCGTGGCTGGATTTCTAGAATACAATCCATGGATACAGCAATCCGTTGGCGGAGTCTTAAGAAACAGGCACCCGATTGCCGATTCCGCGGATTGGATTCTATAAATCCGCCCACGGGTTGTGGAATCTGCAGAGTGTATTGGTAATAATAATAAAAAAAATCCGCAGAACGCAAATCGTCCTTTCTGAGATTGATCCGCTGAAATCTGCTGTCCAAAGAAACCGGCCAATCCGCTGCGGATCCAAATTCGCCAAAAGAATTTGCCAATCTCTACGCATAACCCTTCTTTTGTTATTTTAGCATAGAGGATATAGGAGAGATATATACAGTTTCACTAGCCCAGGACTATAGATTGTATTCAATCTATACGGGCCCCCAACCAGCTTGTATGGGACCGGGACACAAATGTAACCCATGGCCCACATGAATAAGCAGTGGGCAGCCTGATGATGGCCTTTCACTGGTATTACCAAAGAATTGGTTGCTTTGGTTCAGATGTTGCATAGGAGAGAGGAGACTTCTTGTTTAGTAGATAAGTACAGCTCAACCCTGTTATAACGCGATCCGTTACAACACAAATCCGCTTATAACGCGATGCAAGCGTGGCTCCCAATTTTCGTATTTCTGAATATTTTACAACACGATTATTGGTATCTTAAATACTTTATTGTACAATGCATATAATTGTACATTATTTGTAATGCGATCCGCTTATAACGCGATGTGATTCTTTGGACCCCAAGCACAGCGTTATAAGGGGGTTGAGCTGTATGTGGCACTCATGTTTTAACAAGTCATTCAAAATATTCCATAAAAATGTCATAATCTCATTTCATAAATTAAGTATAAATGATACCATAAAATTATATATAATCTACTATATATTTCTGAAATCACTGTATGTCTGCGTCCCTAGCGGCAATCTCATTGGTCCCTTGGCCCGCCCGCCCCCGCACACCTCTCATTGGCCTGAGGCGGAGTGACGGGCCAAAGGACACACACACACACACACACACACACACACACACACACCTCTCTCTCTACACACACACACCTCTCTCTCTCTGTCCTCTCCCCCCCCATCACACTCACCTCCCTCCCGCTCAACTCCCTCCACCTCCCTCCCGCTCAACTCCCTCCACCTCCCTCCCGCTCAACTCCCTCCAACTCCCTCCACCTCCCTCCCGCTCAACTCCCTCCACCTCCCGCTCCACTCAACTCCCTCTACCTCCCGCTCCACTCACCTCCCTCCCGCTCACCTCCCTCCCGCTCACCTCCCTCCACCTCCCTCTCCACTCACCTCCCTCCCGCTCACCTCCCTCCACCTCCCTCTCCACTCACCTCCCTCCCGCTCAACTCCCTCCCCGGCGCGGGGACAGGCAGTGGGCAGGGCAGCCTGCCGCTGCCTCCACTCACCTCCCGCTCACCTCCCGCTCACCTCCCGCTCCCTCCCGCTCACCTCCCGCTCACCTCCCGCTCACCTCCCCTCACCTCCCTGGCGCGGGGACAGGCATTGGCCAGGGCAGCCTACCGCTGCCACGCGGCACCTAAGATGGCGGCGGAAGGACCCCTACCTCCCTCGCGGACTAACTAACATGGCGGCGGCCAGAAGGAGAGGTGTGTGTGTGTGTGTGTTTGTGTGTGTGTCACAGCGTGACAGTGTGTGTGTGTCTGTGTGTCTGTGTGTGTGTGTGTGTTACACTGTGTCTCAGACACTGTAGAGTGGGGACCGGAGCTACACATGGGGGGGTAGGGGGTCAGGAGCGGAGAAAGATACAGGGGGAGGGGAGAGGAGGGACCCGTCAATTTAAAGCAAACCAAACCCCTCCTGTCCACTGCCCCCCCCTCCTGTCCACTGCCCCCCCCTCCTGTCCACTGTCACCCCCCCTCCTGTCCACTGTCCCCCCCTCCTGTCCACTGTCACCCCCCCTCCTGTCCACTCTCCCCCCCCCTCCTGTCCACTCTCCCCCCCCTCCCCTCCCCCCCTCCCATCCCCTCCTGTCCACTGTCCTTTCACCTGTCCCCCCCCTGTCCACTCTCCCCCCCTCCTGTCCACTCTCCCCCCCTCCCATCCCCTCCTGTCCACTGTCATTTCCACTGTCCCCCCCCACCCGCCCACTGTCCCCCTCCCCACCCGCCCACTGTCCCCCTCCCTCCCCCCGGCCACTGTCCCCCCCTCCTGTCCACTGCCCCCCTCCTGTCCACTGTCCCCCTCCCCTCCTTTTCCCCCGCCCCCCCCCCCTTTTCCCCCCCTCTCCCCCCCCCTTTCCCCCCCCCTCCCCCCCCCCTTTTCCTAGCGCTAAATGTAACTCACGGCCAACGCCGGCTCTCCCCCCCCCCGCTCCCCTTTCTCCCCCCCCCGCTCCCCTTTCTCCCCCCCCGCTCCCCTTTCTTCCCCCCCCCCGCTCCCCTTTCTTCCCCCCCCGCTCCCCTTTCTCCTCCCCCCCGCTCCCCTTTCTCCCCCCCGCTCCCCTTTCTCCCGCTCCCCTTTCTCCCCCCCCGCTCCCCTTTCTCCCCCCCGCTCCCCTTTCTTCTCCCCCCCGCTCCCCTTTCTCCCGCTCCCCTTTCTCCCGCTCCCCTTTCTCCCGCTCCCCTTTCTCCACCCCGCTCCCCTTTCTCCACCCCGCTCCCCTTTCTCCCCCCCCGCTCCCCTTTCTCCCCCCCCCGCTCCCCTTTCTCCCCCCCCGCTCCCCTTTCTCCCCCCCCGCTCCCCTTTCCCCCCCCGCTCCCCTTTCTCCCCCCGCTCACCTTTCTCCCCCCCGCTCCCCTTTCTCCCCCCCGCTCCCCTTTCTCCCCCCCCCCGCTCCCCTTTCTCCCCCCCGCTCCCCTTTCTCCCCCCCCCGCTCCCCTTTCTCCCCCCCGCTCCCCTTTCTCCCCCCCCCCCCGCTCCCCTTTCTCCCCCCCCCCGCTCCCCTTTCTCCCCCCCCCGCTCCCCTTTCTCCCCCCCCGCTCCCCTTTCTCCCCCCCCGCTCCCCTTTCTCCTCCCCCGCTCCCCTTTCTCCCCCCCCGCTCCCCTTTCTCCCCCCCGCTCCCCTTTCTCCCCCCCCGCTCCCCTTCCTCCCCCCCGCTCCCCTTTCTCCCCCCCGCTCCCCTTTCTCCCCCCCCCGCTCCCCTTTCTCCCCCCCCGCTCCCCTTTCTCCCCCCCCGCTCCCCTTTCTCCCCCCCCGCTCCCCTTTCTCCCCCCCCGCTCCCCTTTCTCCCCCCCCTCCCCTTTTCTCCCCCCCGCTCCCCTTTCTCCCCCCCGCTCCCCTTTCTCCACCCCCCCCGCTCCCCTTTCTCCCCCCCGCTCCCCTTTCTCCCCCCCCGCTCCCCTTTCTCCCAGCCCCCCACTCCCCTTTCTCCCAGCCCCTCACTCCCCTTTCTCCCCCCGCTCCCCTTTCTCCCCCCGCTCCCCTTTCTCCCCCCGCTCCTCTTTCTCCCCCCCCGCTCCCCTTTCTCCCCCCCGCTCCCCTTTCTCCCCCCCCCCGCTCCCCTTTCTCCCCCCCCGCTCCCCTTTCTCCCCCCCCGCTCCCCTTTCTCCCCCCCCCCTCCCCTTTCTCCCCCCCCCCGCTCCCCTTTCTCCCCCCCCCGCTCCCCTTTCTCCCCCCCCGCTCCCCTTTCTCCCCCCCCCCGCTCCCCTTTCTCCCCCCCCCCGCTCCCCTTTCTCCCCCCCCGCTCCCCTTTCTCCCTCCCCTCACACCCTAGCAGGACCCCCACTCACAGAGAGCACTCACAACCCACGCGACACCTGCCGCCTCACACCCTAGCAGGACCCCACTCACAGACAGCACTCACAACCCATGTGCCACCCGCCGCCTCACACCCTAGCAGGACACACGCCTCACATTTTTACATCTGTTATGTCACCAAAATATACATTGTACAGGCATACCCTGCATTAGACCTGAAGAAGAGAGTAGAACTCTCAAGCTTGTCCTATGACATAAATTGTTAGTCCAAATAAAAAAGGTATCACCTAATACAGGCATACCCCGCAATGGGACCGGAGCATGTATGTAAAGCGAAAATGTACTTAAAGTGAAGCACTGCCTTTTCCCACTTATCGATGCATGTACTGTACTGCAATCGTCATATACGTGCATAACTGATGTAACTAACGCATGTGTAACAGGCTCTATAGTCTCCCTGCTTGCACACAGCTTCAGTACAGGTAGGGAGCCGGTATTGCTGTTCAGGACGTGCTGACAGGCGCATGTGTGAGCTGCCGTTTGATTATTGGGCGATATGTCCTTACTCGCGAGTGTACTTAAAGTGAGTGTCCTTAAACCGGGGTATGCCTGTACTGTGGTGTGTTTACAATAAACCATTTTTAAACAACATCGTATTACATTTTATTCCATCTTTCTTTTCAACATTATTATCCAACCTTTACAACAAATACTCACCTATTGTTCCACGATTTATAAATAATACTACCTATTACGCATTTACATCCCGGGCAACGCCGGGTCTCTCAGCTAGTCATTACTAAAAGCATTCGAGCCAACATATTGCCATCTTATTACCCTGTAGACATCACCTGAAGTGAGCAGGTACTTTACCGTTACCAAGCAAACAAATAATTGTACGACGTCTACTAGTTATGACTGGAACACAGAGATAATAATAATTATTATCGTTTATTTGTAAAGCGCCAGCATATTCCGCAGCGCGGTACAATGGGGCACAGAGTTATGTATATTACATAAACAGAATGACATACCAAATGAGACCAAACAAGCTGAAACCGATTACAAAAGGTAACGAGGGCCCTGCTCATGAGAGATTGTACTTAAAAAGAATAAGGGGCAATGTTGAAACAAAAGGTAAAGTGGCTACTCAATGTGAGATGGATTGTGCCTCAGGAAGAGAGTGCGCCTCAGGAAGAGAGTGCGCCTCAGGAAGAGAGTGCGCCTCAGGAAGAGAGTGCGCCTCGGCAAGGGTGTGCGCCTCGGCAAGGGAGTGTGGTTCAGCTGCACAGTTGATCCAATTTACGTTTGCGGGTTTGGATGTTAGGGGGGTGTTAGTGTGGAGTTTTGGTTCAGATGCACATCTGGTCTCAGAAGGGTTAGAGGGGGCCAACTATCTTCCTAAAACTAGGTAACTAATAACTGCTCTCATTAACCATTGGGGTGACAGTAAACATCTGCATGCTGTTCTTATACAGTTAATATACCCGGGCTGTGCTTTTATACAGCCACATACATTCCGGGGAGCAATTGGGGTTACTACTGGGTCATTGTGTAAACATCAAAGGCCTTTTAGCGGAGCGCCACCTTAATTAAAAGCAGGAAATTCATTCATCAAAGCAAAATATAGCATAGTTCTCAAATATTAGCAAACGTTGAAGAGAAATGAAAAACAAAGAATTGCATTGCATAAAATGCTATTGGACATGCAGAATATGTTACCGTTCGGAATGGGCAGAGGGCACGAGAGACAAGGAGGCAAGAGAGGGAGGGGGGTCAGAAGGGGGAAGAGAGGGAGGTGGGTCAGAAGGGGCAGGAGAGGAAGGGGGCAGGAGAGAGGGATGGAGGGGGGCGGGGGGCAGGAGAGAGGAGGATGGGGCCAGTGGGAGAAGGGGGGGAGGGGGAAAGAGAGAGAAGGAAGGTGCCGGAGAGAGGAGGGGGAAGGGGAGATAAGGGTGTGAGAGGGTTAATACATTTCACTAATTACAGTTTCTTTAAACATTATTAATTGTATTAATAAACTATACTTATAACTTCATGAAAGTATTACTAACAAATTGAAGTCAATACATAACACAAGAACAAACCATCCAAAAATAATGAAAGCAATGAAGTACAAAACATAGTCATCATGTAACAATGTAATAATGTGTGCTAGAACAGGGGGGCGCAAACTTTTTTCCCTGCGCCCCCCTGCCGGCTGTCCCCTCACTCCCGCGCCCCCCCTCCCAACTCCAACTTACCCGCGCTCCGGCGTAATGACGTCACGTTGCCATAGCAACGTGACGTCACATGACCTCGCAGCGTCATTTTGACGCCGCGTTGCCATGGCGACACAGGGAGGAAGCCGCCGGAGCCACGGTAAGTTAGGTTTACAGAGGCCCTGCAGCTCCCCCGGCACTTAATTTAAGTGCCTTCGGGAAGCGCGCGGGGCCTCTGTAAACCCCGCGCCCCCCGTCGGCAGTGTCGCGCCCCCCCTGGGGGTCGCGCCCCACAGTTTGCGCACCGCTGTGCTAGAACACAAGCACAATACCTTGTAACACGCACATTATTGCGCCAGACCATGTAGATTTGTTATAATGTCCCTATTATTATAGGCACGAACGATCTGAAAAATAGAGGCGTCTGCATCACGGTATTTTTTGAGCTTTTGGGGCGGAGGGTGACCTGCTACCAACTGTTCATAATATATATCACGCGCATACTGCACTTGTCTGAAGCCATCTATGGTTTCCCATATCGATGAGCAGCATCTGCATGGTTGTTGGCCTGGTCATCTCTGTTGAGGACGCTTTCATATAGTGGCCACATTTCATGTCAAATTTATTACCCCTCACTTTCCTGCCCCACGTCTCCCTTGCCCCCCTCCTTCTCTATCTTGCCCCACTCCTCTCTCTTGCCCTCCTCCTTCTCTCTCTCTTGCCCCCTTCCTCATTCTCTCTCTTGCCCCCTCCTTCTCTCTCTTGCCCCCTCCTTCTCTCTCTTGCCCCCTCCATTATCTCTTCTGCCCCCTCTCCCCCCTTGTCGCAAGGAAATGTAAAGGTTACGTTATGAAACTTTGTCATTTATTTAGCGCTGGGGGTTGGTGTGCATTTAGCACGGGTAATTTTAAAAATGGTGATGGCGACGCTCGAGTCATGTAAAAAATGTATCCTGGCTTTTTAAAAATGTTGCAAGCAAATAAAGTGACTTAGGGTGGTGCTCCCACAAGTACAAGTACGTGATCATGTCCTGTGAATGATTATATTCAGAAGTGTGAACAGGGCAGTAATCAATTCAAACATTCGTAGTGCAAATATGGCTAAATAAGTAATAATTTGTGCAGTGATGGTGGTAACGTATCTCCACCCAACCCTTAATGGAGAAACTGTCTCGGAAGTTTATTCTGGTATAAGTAACCTACAAAGGAAAAGGGGAGTGGAGAACCATGAAAAAAATAGAACAAAGAAGCACAATAGTGCAGGATTGCAGTGGTTCAGCAATAGAAAAAGGTGGTTCTCCAAAGTTTCAACTCACACTTAATATGCAAAAAATAAGTCTGGTTGTAATCCGTGGCAAAGAAGTATCCGTGGTTTCTTCGGTGTTAGTGATAGGCCACTTTTTTTCCAGCATTTAAAACAAGATATACCCGGGAATAGATGAGTCGTGATTTCACTACTTCCTGGGACCCGCTGTGATTGGATGTCAACCTGTGCCACTTCCAGTTCTGTCCGCCTGGAAACTGTCACTCGACCGTTCGCTGTCCTCTCTCCTGCTCTCACTGCCAAGGACGTCTGGACTCAACGCGTTTCGCTGTGTTCCAGCTTCCTCAGGAGTCATCAATATTTAAAAAAAATATCAGAGTGGTGGGAGTGACGGCGCATGGACATTTAAAGATGGCGGCGAGGTGTCCCAGCAGGGAGATGGAGACAACGAGATTGCTCTGTGGTGCGAAGTCCCGACTGTGACATGCGTGGCGATGGAGCACCGGCGGCGATTTGATCACGGCCAAATGTCTTTGACCGTTACCGCCTGAGTTCAGATCAGTTCCTGTTCAAATCTCACACAAAGCATTTAAATTGCCAATGTAATTCCAGTCATCAAACATTTTCATCTAGGATCTGCATTGCAGACTAGTACACGTGCCTTCAGATTTGTGTATTTAAAGATGTCTATTTGTGAAAAATTACCACGTATTTGTCTACCTTGGTTCCCACCATACGTGCCAATAATTTGCTAGATTTGCCAGACATACACATTTCCCATGAAATACGTCACATACGTTCCAAAGTGTGAGTAAATAAATAGTGTGTGAACAAACGTTCTTGCAAACCAGTAATTTATTTGAAAACAAAAAAAGGAGACCCACCAAATTGATAGCCGTCAGAAAGTACCCAGTGTAGTTTTATTATTTTATTCCTATCTGCAGCACATTACAGTTTATTGTATTATATAAGGGATCTGTGGCACAATAGCAGGAAAGGAACACCAGATATATTCAAACATTGGGTCAGGCAGAATCCCTCACACATACATTTACACCTACTGTGCACACTTTGGGATATTGACTGTGTGAATCAAGCGCCTTTATCAAAGTCCCTTTCAAACCTTCGCCATGAGGCACAAACGCTAACTCTTCATGTCTGGTGATAGGATGAAAATAAATGTAATTGTCTTGCCTGATTCACCTTAAAGTGTTTGCCAAAAAACCGTAGCAGATATTTATCTAAATTCGTACACTGGACTACATTCACATTCGGAAAACAAAATCAACATTCATCCGAACAACAAGAAATCTTTTGTTTGATGACACAATGTAGTTATACTGTGCTACATCTCAGAAACGCATGTTGGTTTACAGGAATAAAAATGGAATGTGATTTATAAATGAATAGTTCTTAATCGCTAAGACAATGGTATACATAGATTTTGTTTTTGTTTTTACAATTTTTTGGGGGGAAGTCCCTAGCATTACAACCACAGCATCATCAATCTTCAAGTGCTCTTTAATTTATCCGGATTCATTTATTATGTGGGCAGACTTCAAAGGGATGAGGAATGTAGCTTATTTTGTACCCAAGGAAGAAATGAATAAACAAAATAAGCACAACTTTTTATGGAACATATTTGGTAGTTCCCTTGACTGCGCTATATGTATTGGATTATTTTCAAAATTACTATACATAATCAAACATGCAAGATACATGCAACATACTAGAAAAAATGCATAATTTGTAAGAAGGGTTCTTGGAGATTCACGTTGGATTCCCTGAGTTCAAAATACTATTTTGGGAATAAAATGATCAATGGTTGAAATGAAGAAATAATGGTAATATTCATTATGAAGTAAAAAGTAAGAGCATCCCTATTGTCAGAAAGGGTCCAGACTTATTCCTAACCGGACACTCTGGAGCAGCTGTTAAAAACCCGTGATCAGGGCCGGTGCAACCACTAGGCGACTTTGACGTTCGCCAGGGGTGACACATTTTGGGGGGGGGGGGGCGGAGGAGGATGACGATGGCAGCAGGGCGGTGGGGGCATAGGAGGATGGTGGTGGGAGCGGAACAGGGCGGCGAGAGTGGTGGAGGAGGGCAGCTGGGAAGGTGCACACCCCAGCGGTTCGACCCGGAAGTGTTCACTGACTTACGGTATCTGCCGCTGCTCCAGTGCAGATCCTCCCCCATCTCCACCTCAAGAAGAGCGCAGTCCGCCTAGTAGGCATTTTTAATTGAGGGAGAGAATGAGGGGATGAGAGGAGGGGGATGAGGGAAGAGGGGTGAGAAAGGATGAGGGAGGGGGTTTGGAGAGGGGTTGATAGAGGATGTGAGAGGGTGGTGAGAGAGGATGAGGGAGGGGGTTGATACAGAATTAGAGGGGAGGGTGAGTGGGGGGTGAGCGGATGAGGGAGTGGGGGTGAGCGGATGAGGGGGGAGAGAGAGAGAGTTGGGGTATAACATTTTTTGTTTTTAAATCCGAAAGTTCAGTGTGGAGCAGAGAGGGCACAAGGCTGCTTGTTCGCCTAGGGTGCAGTATACCCTTGTGCCGGTCATGCTTGTGAGGGGTATAACTTGGTACAAAATGTCATTTATTTAATAGGAGTGGCTCACAATATCTTACTTCAGTAAGGAAAGTAATCAATTTGGGAGGTCTCAACAACTGTAGGGTTCAGGTATTGTCATTGTTGTTCCACTCCATATAGATTTGAGAATGGCACATTATCAGCCTGTGCTTCCATCTTAAAAACCATTGCAACCTGCCACCATCAGTTTATTTTCAACTCCAAGTCGGCTTTGTGCAGTTATGTGCAACAGGAGGAAATTAACGTTTGCTGGTGTTGCAGTTCCTTGTTTTCTTTCCTTGAGAGCATTGAGGGTCCTTGCATTTTATTACCATTGTTTTGCTGAGGCTAGTCTGTTCCTCCTACAACGTTACCTACACTGTCCCAGAAATAACATCTTGCTGATTGTACGTTTCTGAAGTCACTGCTCATTTTAGTTGGTGGAAGGCAGCATATTGCATGCGGGACTCAGGACAATCTATTGTTGCAGACCAATTTGGCATCAGTTCACAAGCCTGTGCAGAGTTTGAACACTGTACGAATGTAAACCCCAGCTGTTATTAGATGACACTTACACAGAATAAAGGCTACACCAAAAGAAATGTGACATTGAACACTTTTTCTATAAGTGTATGCAAACCACTAAAATCACAAACTAAAATCCACTGTGTGCCTGAAATGGATTTCAACCCATTAAGCCTATGTCTTTATATAGATTTAAGGACACACTTAGAATGATGTAAATTATTCTATGCCAATCTTGTTCTCATTTGTGACCTGAACAAGTAGCATTATTGATGCCTATTTAATCCTCATTGAGTACCACTAAAGTTTGATGTACAAGTCCCACTGTGGAATGGTGATCTAGTATAGAAAAGAAGGCTGCTGGCTACGTCCACCAGATTTTCACGTGGAACACATACAGTATATATGTAGAAAAACATTAATGTGAAGGATTGCATTTGTAATTACAGTTTGATTCCTTTTTTTTTTTTTGTAAGTGGCTCTTGTGTGGGTTGTCGCCCTTCTCTACTTCAGGGAATAAATCTTTAGAAAATGTGGTCCATGCAAGTAAAGAATGTCCTTTGTAGACTTAAGACCTGAAGCAGACAGTATTCACTTGACCAAGGAGGCTGCGAGGGAGCTCCCCTCCCCTAATTACCCAGTACCCACATAGACACGTACAAATAATGACAGAGACCGGATCTGGGCGTATAAAGGTCGCGGCTTTTTATTTAACATTAAATAATTGGGTAAAGGCCAATCCCTGCCAGAGTGCTCGCTTAATGAGTGAAAGGTCAAACGCTCCTTGAAGAGATGACCCTGTAACCCTTAAGCCAGGCCCGCGTGACCCAGCTGTTATCGCCAGTGGGCTCCCGGAAGTCACGTTTAAATGACCCCCGCCCGTTCGCCACTCTCAGTCCCAGCGGGCTTTACCAGCACAGAGCCCTGCCTGGCAAAGACCAGCACACTTACCCCATACCCAACTGCAGCTGCGACAGAGGCAACCTGGTCAAAATCGACCCCTCTTTTGAGGAACTTCAGTCCTTTTCATTTTTCTTTGCAATAGTATATTGACTTCACGCTGTAATAGAACAATGATAAACGTTAACAATGTTCATAAGCAATGGACGAGTGGCAAAACAATGGTAATGGTTAACAATAATCGTCAACAAGGGACGGGTGACAAAACAGTGGTTAAGTGCCAACAATACTCATCAACAAGGGACGGGTGGGTCAATCGCTGGCAGGGCGCAGATGACTGCATGCACTCTCTGCCAGCTGGGTTTTAAGCCCTCCGCAGTTCCTCCCCCAGATCCTCCTCCCGCACCCCAGCCGCGTCACCCCCCTCTCGCGCCGGCAGGAAGGAGAGCAGCAAAAGGAGTCAAGGAGGTGAAGGAGAGCCTTGCCCCCAATCATGCCTGCCCCATGAGTCCATGGTAACTGCAGCCGTGCGGAGGCGCGCTGAGGCTGAGGGAAAGCGTTTCCCTGGCCTTAGTTCGCGCGCCGTCCGGGGCGTGTCGGGAGGGGGGGGCGGGCCAGTGACGCCCCGGAGCCCTGCGCTCCCGTGAGCGCCGAAACGAAAAAAAATTTAAGAGCTACCCCTCCGCACGCCTGCGGACACGTGTGCGAGCCCCTGCTAAAGCCGCTGTCATCGCAGCTGCAGGGGCTCACTGACAAGCGTCAGCGCGCCTCAGCACGGGTCAGCGCCTAAGCGCTGACCATGGACTCAGCCTAAGGCCCGGGCCATAGAGGGGTGGGGAGAGCGGAGGCGCGCTAACGCTGAGGCTCGCCTGCTTCAGTCAGTGCGATTGCACGGACTTGCAGGCGAGCCAGCGTGCGCGAAGGGAGCCGGGGGGAGGTGGTTGGAGGCGGGGCAGTGACGTCGCTGGGCCAATCGCCCGCGACGCACTGACGTCAATGTCACGGCGCCGACGTCACGGCGCCGTGACGTTGACACTGCTGTGCTGTGATTGGAGGTTTTCAGCCGACAGCGCGCTGAAAAACAGCTTGGCGCTCGGCTGAAACCTCCAACTCGTCAGCACGCCTGCGGACGCTCGCGTGAGCCCCCTCTCAAGGCATCCTCATTGAGGATGCAGGGGCTCAGCGCGGAGCGTCCGCACGCCTCAGCACGGCCTGTCCGTCTATGGACTCGGCCTAAGGCTAGGGGCTGCTGTATGTAGGCTTCCTTTGTTTACAGCCAGCATACTGGTAAGCATGCAGAATACACACCTCTGTATTCTGGTGTTTGGTGTAATTAAAGCTGCAGTTCAGTCTTTTTATTTATTATTTATTATTTATTTTTTTACTTCAATAGTTTCATGTGGGCAATCTCTAATTACCTAAAGAACGGCATAGCTGCCGGTCAATTAGTTCTCCGTCTTTTGATCGGCAAAGTTTGGCGACATCTTTAAATATGGGGAATATAAATCGTTGCTATAGGAACAAGCATGCTTGTTAAAATAGAATACAAGAAAATTGGTCTTTCAAAGTTGTTGTTTTTTAAACAGAAAATGCTAAAAGTATTTTTTTTTACTACAGAACTGATTTATGAAAAAAAAACACAATGCAGGATATTGCCTGAACTGCAGCTTTAATGCCTGAGATAACTTTTCTTGTATTTGACACGTCTAATTGCTGCACTTTTTAATGAACAGCATGTCAAACGTGATTTTTTAAGATCAAAAATTTTAGTGCACAAAGGAGGCTACTTGTGGTTTATAGCAAAATTAGTCTTTTCAGTAAAAACGACGTAAAAAAAATGATCGGCAAGAAATGCACCATTATATCAAGTTTAATAATTGAGCAAGCAGTTTACAAATAGTTGATTTAATCTTTCAGTTTTTTGCTGCAATTTTCAGTGGTAAAATAATGTCCCTTTGGTAGAAACCTTCCCTTATTGATGCATTCTTCCCAATTCTGTGAGCTACATAAAATCAGAAAAACAAGTTAATTTTGAACAACAGATGGGTTGTCACCAGCAGCTTTCTAATTCTTAGCTCAGAACATACTTCTGCTGACAGCAAGCTTTAGTTTTCATTCAATATCTGCTAATTTTAGCTGGCCCTGCTGTGTATTCCTTCATTACATTTACTTTAACAAAGCAATATCATTTTTAACAGCATGTAAATGCTACTTTGCAGGTGAATTTTAATTTTTAGTCCATGTTTATGGCGTGATTATTATATAAATAGATATTGTTCATAATAGTGGGGACATTTGTTAAAACAGCAGGGTGTTTTTTTACAGGCAATTTAATAAGTGGTTATACACCCTCAGAACTGTACAGTCTGGATTTCATCTCAAATGAAAGCATTATACAGCCCAGACATAATAATGTTCATTGTTTACAATAGCAGTTCCACCTACTCAGATGCTTTTAGATAAGGACTGAGAAGGGAGTATTATTGTGAACACAACATCTATGGAATTCCAACTCCGAGATCAGAGATATAGCCCACTGGAGTCTTCAAGCTTCTGTTGAACAGAGCTACCTACGTACTTATCCACACTGTTAAAGTAGCTAAAACCCCAAAAATCAGAGTATATATTAATCTGTGTTAGCAGAGATTTTAAAAGTCCAAAATGTGAAATGACTTGGAACAATGCTGACAACACTGAGTGAGTCTACGTTGAGGTCTACGAGACTGTTGATGCAAAAAATAAAAAATAAAACGACCTTCCAATGAGTGAGACTCACAGTAAACGAGTGTTGAGAATCTGCTGGAGAGTTCGAAGTAACGCAGAAGTTGTCAAAAGATTTGAATGACATTGCCAGATGGGCCTTGAGTAACCACAAGTAGTTCTAAGTACTGTGTGTGTAAGCACATTACTGATGACTGAGTCATCTTTGGGTTAAATCTGTACAGTTGTTTTTCTTTATTAGAGCTGCCAAATAGCTTGCTTTATTTCGACATTTGCACTTTCATGCTTTAAAGTTTCCAAGTTTGTTTTTGCTATATTGTTTAATGTGTTTAGCATAATACTTGTCTTGAAACTCATCACAAGCCATTTATTAACAACAGAACATCCTGTTTTGTAGAGATGTGCAAAAGTTGCGCCCGATGTTCGCGAACCAGGTAAAATGTACCCCTTTCCAGTAAAAAAAATATGGCGACCATGGCAGAGTTTACAAGCGATTTGCCAAACATTCAGTCAACGTACATTGCAATTCCACTTGATATACTCATTTGTTAAATTCTCTACAGTCTAAGGTGGGTGCAAACCATGTTTAGCTCATTATCGTGCAGTGTATTTTTGCGGAAGGCTTCCTAATTTGGCGACTTACTTGGCCCTCTGAGGTTTGGCGAAAAATTAAGCGGGGGATCAAACTTTGGAAAGATAAACACATGAAAATGTTGCGAATACATTTTGGGCCATTTGGCACATCTTTACTTAGAGGTCTCTCCGCTGCAAAACTGGGGCAACATACTGCACCAAATATACTACAACATTCCCATTTAAAGCTGCAGTTCAAGCTCCCGTTTTTTTTTTTTTTTTTTTTTAACTTCAATAGTTTCATGTGGGCAATCTCTACTTGCCTAAAGAACTGCATAGCTGCCGGTCAATTCGTTCTCCGTCTATTGATCGACGAAGTTTGGCGACATCTTTAGATCTGGGGAATGTAAGTGGTTGCTATAGGAACAAACATGCTTGTTAAAATAGAATACAAGAAAATTGGTCTTTCAAAGTTGTTGTTTTTAAAACAGAAAATGCTAAACGTATTTTTTCTTACTACAGAACTGATTTATTAAAAAAAACACACATGCAGGATATTGCTTGAACTGCAGCTTTAAACTACTCACGTTTTCTACTTTGATAAATCTGGGACAGTCATTGTGCATCCGTTTTGCAGCCTGGACATTTTGATAAATGACCCTCTAAGACAGGGGTGCGCAAACTGGGGGGGGGGGCAAAAATTTTCGGGGGGGTCACGGCGGTTGCAGAGGCCCCGCGCTCTTCCCCAAGGCATTTAAATTAAATGCCAGGGATCGCATGAGGCCTCTGCAAACTTCCCTTACTTTGATTCAGACAGCTGGCGTGACGCGGGGTCACGTGACATTACATCACATGACCCCCGGTGTCATTTGACACCGCGTCGCCGGGTCACGTGATGTGACGTCACATGACCCCGCAGCGTCATTTGACACTGGATACAAGGTGAAGAGGAGGGGGGGGCGAGCAGTGGGCGAGAGCAGGCATGGGGGCGCAGGACAAAAAGTTTGCGCACCCCTGCGTCTAAGAAAGCAAAAGTGGCATTATGCTTTGCGATCTGACTGTGAACAATTTAAATCTAGGAATATTGAGATACAAGAGGTACCAAATCACTGCAGTGTATTAGTACATGTAGGTCTACATTTACTAAGCGCTCTTACGCCATAAAACATACCGCTCATTTAAGTGAACATGGCGCAAGGTGTCTTACAGTTTAGTCCCACTAAGTGAACATTGCAATCATTGATCTGGACTTTATAAACATTAAGTGTAGATTCTCTGCAGCGTATTATTCCTTTGTCATTTAAAGGCATAACGGTGTAATATAAATGAGCTTTCAAAACTAATGTGAATGGTGAAAGAAAACAAAAACGTTTCTAAATTTGAAAGCTCAGGATAAACGGATTTACAGATAATTATAATATCGGGTCCAATGGAATCAATGAGCACAAAACCCAGTGTTCTGCAGTAATGATCTCGTCACATACAGCAGGTTTTCTGAAAGTGAAAATCCTGTATGTGTGACAGATGGAAAACACTCACATAACCAGACAGTTTCTGTTTTTTTATAAGAAAAGTTAAGCATTCATTACTAAGGTGACACTATGTGCTCATTTGCATGCCATTTCCCAGAATCCCTGGCTGCAGTGGAAGCACTGTATGCTAGGCGATAATGGGAGAAAAGCAGTGCTGCAGACCTGTCTGAGATATGTGACTGTGCTCACAAGTGATATTATAATATTATGAATATAGAGATTTTACATTGCTGTACTTTATATCCTGATAATCATGAACAATAAAACAGTTCACAACATCACTCATTCTGTAGTTTCTCTAGATGTTAGGCACCACCTTTTTTTATTTTTTTATTTTTATTTTTTTTAAACTGTCACTACGGTAGTTGCATTTTAAAAAAAAAAAATTTATGAAACGCATTCAACTATATTCTACTTATTCCTAGAGACAAGCTATGTTCTTCACTTTTTTTTTTTACACATTTCTTGCATTTAGCTGAATTTACCCGAAATTCACAAATTGCTCACAATATAGCCAGAATTGTATACAGTTTGCTAATTTGACAAATTATTATTTTTTGCTAGTAAATAAAAATACTGCTTGTGGTGCATTTGCATGTCTCAGACAGGTCTGCAATCCTGACTTTCCCCATTATCGCTTAGCAAACCGTGCTTCCACTGCAGCCAGGGATTCTGGGTAATGACACGCACATTTTAGAAACTGACAGAGTATATAAGGGACCTTGCACATCGACTTTATTATTTTTAGAACTTTATTTTTTATTGATAGGAGATGAGGTCAGAGTTACATAGGTGCAAGGTGACGTAAAATCCATGTTGCACATTAACTTATAATGCTTGGCAAATTTATTTTGTGATGCTTGTTGTTGTTTTCGTGAAATGTTTAGTGAAAAACAAACAGATTTCACACTAATCACAAATGTCAGCAAAACATGTGCACATCTCTGATCCTGAGGAACTCTAATACTGGTTTTCAGTTAGCAGTTTATATAAAGAGAGATACTTTAAAAGAAATATATTAATTATTCTAAGAAACGTGTTTGCAGAAAAAGTATCATCAAATCTGTGTTTGCAGAACAAACATTTTACAAGTTATAATGGTTCATTGCTAAGTATGTCTTGTTTGGTTTTCATTGTTAGGCCTCGGGCATCCGAGCATGAGATCTTTATACACTTCAACATGCAGCGAAATCAAAGCTTCGTGATGGAAGAATTCTGGAAACATTTACACACTTTATATGAGTGATAAAATACCTTCATTAATTAAACCACCCCCTTTATCCCACTTCGCTATTACAGTAGTCTTCCCTGTAAACGAATGTGTTGTAATCGTTTTCATGCTTTTATATGGTTTCACAGTATTTAGGACATTGTATCATTTTACCTGTATCCAAAGGGCAGTCCTACAGCTTGAGAAACAATATACGTATTCATTATTTCAACTGTCTTCCAACTGAATGGTAACACAGTTTAGCACAGTAGGATCAGGTGCAAGTCCCCTTAAAGCTGCAGACCAAGCAATATCCTACATGTGTTTTTTTTTTTTTTTTTTTTTTTAATCTGTTCTGTGCTATGAGAAAATACTTGTAGCATTAAAAAAAAAAAAAAACTCTGACATTTTAATGTATTATAATGTAACAAGCATTTTTTGCTTCTATGATTTACAAAGTCACATTCCCTTCCTCTTTCGAAACAGGCTCTGGCACAAACCAATTGTATCTAGTGACTGCCTGGTCACATGATCTTCCCCACAGAACTTTGCATCTTTGGTCCTCTTCTGCTGCACTGACAGCCATTTAGTGAACCCCCGAGCCGAATCGTCGCCGATCGATCACAGGAGAACGGATCGATCTCAGAGTTAGCTAATTATCATTGTGTGGATTGTATTGATGTACATATTAAAGGGAGGGGGGGGGGGATAAAAAAATCAACAAATATAAAAACGGCAACTTGGTCTGCTGCTTTAAGCTTTTACAAGAATAACTAGTTTAGGTTTTTCCATTAATTCAAGTTTCTGTGCTTCTGTTAACTTGTGCCATAGTCATAGGAAGCCGCACACCTTGATCATGACGCATACAGATGTAGCACACGTTATTGCTGTCATTAACACAACCAATAACATGGGAAATACTGCGTGCGTTAATGGGAACGCACGCATTACTATTGTTTGTAACGGAGCCGTGGTATTCGTGGCGATAAACATTGTGGCAGCGTTAACGCATCTCATTGTGTCAACCGGTGCGGTAGGCTACATCTGTAACTCACACACGTGTAACATCCAGTTCCACTGAAACTACACTTTCACTCTTCAGAACAAGTGATTCCTTTAGTACTTTAGCAGAGCAGCGAGGCTGTGAAGTTTTTCCAATCTTCATGCAAATTATGCATCAGAATTTCAGACCCACAGATCTCGTTAAAAAAATCTAAATAAATGTGTGAAGAGAGAGATTATCTGTGAAATAAAAGATACCACCGTCGGCAAAGAATCCTAAACCTACAAGAAATGCGTACTCCGTTTTATGAAGATGACACTGCATGCGTAAACAGCGTTGGTAAACTTTGCATAGGATTGCATTTCAATCTATATCACTACCAAAAAGCCTGCTCTGCATTACAAATATATGCTGTTGCAGTGCATTATGGGACTTCGCATAATCTCTTCTGGTCACATGACCGCCTTACCTTACCTCAACAGCATTTCCCTTGATGCTTTCTTACATGTGGATGTTTTTATTGCATTTATTACAATTTACTGCTCAAAGTAAAAGCAAGTGGGCATTAAAATGTTCAAAGAACAACCTCCCAGCAGTGATGGTGGAAGTTATTACATTAAAGGAATTCAAAGTTACTTGGGATTGACAGAGATGGATCATAAATATGATAAAAGGCAAGGGTCAAGTAGTCAGATGGGCAGAATAAGTGAGTGGTTCACTTGTCACAGATAAGCAAATATTTCACATTAGGTGCAATTTAATCTTTGCCCTGATAAGTTGTCTATAACTTTTTCCATTCAATATCACAGCGGGAAACCTGTTGCATGGAAAATTGTGGTCATACATTCACTTGGTGCTACAGCACTAAACAACGTCATCTTCAGCCACATCTCTGTTCCGTTACATTTGTAGCACTAACAGTGACAGATCTACTGAAGTCTTTATTATAAATCAGAACGTGCGCTGACCAATAACAGGACCTGAGCCTAGATGTGACAACGCTGAGAAGCACTTAAGTGGCGTTTGGTAGATCTTGAATCTTTATACATATTAAATACATTTTGTCGGTTTCATGCCATACCATAGAATGCCATCCCATAGGCAAATATGAGTATATATTGGGGTATTACAGTGCATATTGTACTGGCCTAATGTGTAGGTCCATTGGCCAAAGTTAAAAGGATTTTTAGTTGGTGGTCTGGCACTCCAGGGGTCCCCTTGGGGATAGTGGGGTAATGAAAAATTGTGTTAATTGGTGCCCGCCACTCTCTGCTGAATTCTCAAGTGTGCCCTTGGGCACAAAAAGGCTGGGAAACCCTGTTTTAGAAGGTAAACGGTAACCAATTCTGAGATGTTCCTTTACAGTACATTGCAGTATAGTTAACAACTGCAATCTTATCATGAGATCGTGCTCCCCTCCTGCCTCTGTAAGGCGTGTAATATAGTGTGCGAGCGTGCGCTACCGTGCGTGCGTGCGTCAATTAGAATTGGCTCTGTCCAGGCCTGACGTTCTATACTTCCGAAGCGCGCGCAATGAGCGTTGACCCGGCAGATCGGAGGAAAGACATGAAAAGTGTCTTTTCGCGCTGCTGCCGGTGCACCGCACACTCTATTAGCCAATCACAGTGAGGCTGCAATTACTTTGAATTTTGCGTCAAAGGGAAAGGCTTTTTACAGGAGCAAAATGTTGTTAAAGTTGCATTATTTTCAAGGCCTTTATAACTACGGTGCATTCATGTATGATCTCCATTATACTGAGTTACGTGTGTGTGTGTGTGTGTGTGTGTGTGTGTGTGTGTGTGGATTTATTTATTAATATAATTAATATGTTTATATCTTTATATATATTTACACACTCATCTATCTCTCTTTATCATATCACTCTCATTTATAATACTGTGTGTAATGGATGCAGGTTGAGCTTGTTGTGGTTGTGTGTGTGAAGCCGGGTGTGACGTCATAGCCACGCCCATCTATCGCGCACAGCACAGACCTGTACACACACAAAGTGTGATGCACGAGCATTAGCACACACGCGCATGCGTGAACGCGCCAACTATAAAACAAGCCTAAGTTTCATTTGGCTTTAGACATGCTTAACCTGTGAATCAGATTACTTTGGGACGGGAATTTAAAAAACCTGACTAGCCCAAAATCTCATGATGGAATGAAAGTGACTTGGTAATATGGTATCTAAATACGTTCTTCAACTTTCTTTACTATTGGCTAAGCTTAATAATTGTGCTTGTTGTTCTGCGTGCCTTCTGCTGGTTACACATCCTGACACTGTCACTTGTACTTTCTATACACATGCTGTTTTAATTTACAAGTTGAAGGTTATCCTGACCACCTGTTCTAACAATGGGCACAGAAAGCCAGGAATTAGCTAGATATGTTATTGTTTTATATGACCTCTCAGGTACCACTTTGAATACTTCTGAAGCAGAAATCGCATTTGCAATCAGCTTTGTTTTAAAGCACCTACCACTTCATATTTGTCAGGGTTTCTTTAGCAAGTTGTCAACTGCAGGCTCACAATGTTTAGTTAAACTGCCACTGGACTGAACTCCACGTTTATTGGGGAACTATAGGTCTTGGACGTGAATGCTCATTCTTGTATCCGCTGTTAACAAATCAATGTTCTATTCCTTTCCTATTTAATTTATGTGTATCCCCCTTTTCCTGTGACTAAGGCCCCGGTCACGGCGCTGTAATGCGCGCCCGCGCTTTTGGCTGCGCGTTCTGGTGATTCCCCGGTCTGCAGCTCACTGCAGGAGCAGAGACCGGGGGGGCGTGGCGGAGGAGTGACGGGGGCGCGGCCATGACGTCACCCGGCAGGTTCGCCCTCATTGGCTGAACCGCCGGGGGGCGTGCCTAGCCGCTCGACGCGAGTTCCTGCTCTCAATTCTATTGAGAGCAGGAGTAGCTCTCGCGCAAGCGCTGCGGCCCCCCCTCGCAGCGGGCCCGGCGGCATTGTGGGGAGGGCTCTCGTGAGCGCAGCGTCCGCCACAGCGGACGCTGTAGCAGGCAGCGGGGGCAAGGCCTAAGGGAACTACGTGTGCTGAATACCTGTTTAGTGTACAGAAGGCCTAATCATCAGCCACTGGGAGCCTGGGGTGATAGTGTTATATCGGTATGCAGCACCTCCACCTGGGAGGGATCCTAGCTTTGCAGGATAACCCCTCTCAGGAACCAATGTTGTCACTATAGATACACACACTGGTATGACTATCTTTACTAACACATATATTTAACAGCACAATAATAACACAGGGTGGGTATCCCCCAAAGTACATAGGGTACATGGCACCAATACCTCTGGTGTCATCCCCCAATGAGAGTCAGTCCTACCCAAGTGTAGGGAGTAGTGCTACGCCTGTGGACCATTGGTGCACTTTACCTCCCTGGGCACGCCTGTACCCAGGTACCGCTGAATGTGCAAAAAGAATCCATCTGATCCCACGACGTTTGCTGAAACCTCTCTCTCTAGTCCGCATAGTCAACTGCCTCTTGAGGGATCTCCTGCTGGAGGGTGTCCCTTAATGTCTATAGTTTCCGGTGGTCTGATCTCAGCCTGCAGGCTGCAACTCACCGCATGGCATCTCTTCACTGGTGCTACACCTGACGCTAAAGGGTAGCGTCCCTGTCTTGGGTCTTCCCTATAGCAGCCACAATCTAAAAGGGTACTTAGGACCTAGCTGGGACCTAAGGGATAAACCTAGTCTTAGTCCAGGGGAGCACTGCTTCCTGGACACTACCTCAACGGTTCTCCCCTTCTTCCAGCTGCCAGTAACTCCAGCAACTCCAGTAACTGCCTGTAATTGTCAACATTCTAACTGCATGTTTCTCAGGCTCCTGGGACATGGTTTGAGAGTCTCCAGTAGATTATTCCAGTCATGAGCTCCACGTTAACAGAAGGAGGAGCGACCGGATTCTTTGTTGAACCTTGGGACTGTGAACAGTCTTTTGGAGTCAGATCTCAGGTGATAAGCTTGTACAGATAGGCGGGTAGCTTGCCCAGAAAGAATTTGAAGGCAAGGCAGGACTTTAAGTCTGGACTCAAGTGACAGCCAACCAGGGATCCTAGTTACTAATACAGTAACTTAGCTGGAGAAGTTGCATCTAATACTGTACATTAGAAGATGTAAAAGCCTGAGTGCACTTTCAAGCTTCTTTTTAACCTTTTCAGTTGGGGGAGGGGTGGGGGAGAGGGCGTCGCCAGACATCCGGCGCTGAACGGACGCTGGGAACGGAGGAGGATGGGACTCGCTTCCATTTCGATCATGCTGGCCACTCCATTGCAGTGGTCAGCCTGATGAACCCTTCGAAAACGAGCAACTGCATCTGATGTACTTGGTACTGTACCTCATGAGGGCCTCTGGCGTGCCAGGGAAGGGTTAAGATTAACTTTGGTAAATGTAGAATTAAAATGTTTGGTTGTTTAACTCTGCAATGTCGACCCCCACATGCAAGAGTAAAACTGATGCTTCAACTTCAGATTTTGTGTTTGCTACCCACAGCAAAAATGGAACTGCTTTTTGACAGTCAGGACATCTTTCTATGTAGCAATTTAGGGGGTTATTCATTAAAGCAGCAATCCCCCAAGAAGTCTATAAACGTTTTACTCATATAATGTTAGCATCTTGCCCCCTGATCTTCAAAAAAAACAAAACAAAAAAAAAATGTTTTTAGTGTTAAAAATGAGGATTTTCTTAATCTCTAGCATCTGAAGTTACCATGGTAACCTTTACATTGCACTGGACTCCGGGGGGAATCTCCATTATAACCTCCCGCACACTACATATTTCAAACGCTTCTATTTCCTGAGCGGAGTATTGAGTTTTAAAAATAAAAACAGCGTTGGAAATGGAACAAGAGATCTCCTTAAAGTAAGTTTAAACAAATTCCCCAAAACAGGGCTCGGCACTGACTGCTGCGTTAGTGGGATAGTGCTGATTGGGCCATTAAAAAAATTCCTTTTGAATTGTGAGTTTCCGGGTAAGATTGCACTGTAGCACTTTAATAACCTCCTCAGAGCTCCCAGACAATGGAAAACATCCTCAGCTTTCTGTTCCAGCTTTTACCACTGTTCTAATACCAATAGATTCAACAGCTCAGTGTTATATACTCAGAGCACAGGAATCTTTATGGAGCTAGAAGTATATACAGATACTCTGTACCATTATATAGTGGCAGTGCCCTGCTATTTAAGTTCACCAGTTCTATTTTGGGACCAAATTATTGTTTTGTCAGAGAGGAGCTTTTCCGTACTCATGAGTCAGCCTTTAAGAATTTGTGCATGGGTAACTTTTCTGTATCGGTGTTTTATTTAGCATTTTGTTATGAAACAATAACCTTCCTAGCCCACTATCTATTCTAGGCAAAGTAAATATGACTAGTGCCTAGCTCACACATTTAATCAGTTCAACAAAGAAGGGAATACAGTACAGTGATCATGGCAGGGGTCCATACTGCAGAGCCGGCTACCAACTCACGCTGCTTTTCTGAGAGTCTCACTGATTTGGGGTCAGTTTCAATGTTCTTTTGGTTGTTTTTTTTAATTTTTGTTAGCATGAGTGCTCTAAGGCCCGGGCCATAGAGGGGTGGGGAGAGCGGAGGCGCGCTAACGCTGAGGCTCGCCTGCTTCAGTCAGCGCGATTGCACGGACTTGCAGGCGAGCCAGCGTGCGCGAAGGGAGCCGGGGGGAGGTGGTTGGAGGCGGGGCAGTGACGTCGCTGGGCCAATCGCCCGCGACGCACTGACGTCAATGTCACGGCGCCAACGTCACGACGCCGTGACGTTGACGCTGCTGTGCTGTGATTGGAGGTTTTCAGCCGACAGCGCGCTGAAAAACAGCTTGGCGCTCGGCTGAAACCTTCAACTCGTCAGCACGCCTGCGGACGCTCGCATGAGCCCCCTCTCAAGGCATCCTCATTGAGGATGCAGGGGCTCAGCGCGGAGCGTCCGCACGCCTCAGCACGGCCTGTCCGTCTATGGACTCGGCCTTATAGGGCAGATCCACAGAGTTCCATTAAATCTGGGCTACTTACGTGACGTTACCCAAGTAGGTAATGTCGGTTAGTTTTACTCTGTTTAATAAGTATCCACAGGAAGGGAAAGTCCCAAATGATATATGTGTGTGTGTGTGTGTGTGTGTGTGTGTGTGTGTGTATGTGTATTATTTCTATACTGTATCTCCTCAACTCCACCTTCAAACAACATGGGGGGGAGACACCTGTGCTCACTCCTGGGATATTATGCAAATAGGAATGGGCAAAGTATAATGACTCAGAATATATTTCAGGTGTCTCAGGTGTGCTCTTTTTTGTTACTTATATTTTATTGACAGTTTTGCAGATGTATGTATGACAGAGATTTAGGATTGAGTACAGTGATTCTGGCAGCAGCATTTAGGATATATTGTAGGGGAGACAGGTGAGAGGCAGGAAGGCCGGACAGCAGGAGGTTACAGTAATCGAGACGGGAGAGAATGAGGGTCTCAGTCAGAGTTTTAGCAGTCGAGCAACAGAGGAAAGGGCGTATCTTTGTAATATTGCGGAGGAAAAAGCGACAGGTTTGAGATACGTTTTGAATGTGAGAGGAGAAAGTGAGCGAGGAGTCGAGTGTGATCCCTAGGCAGCGTGCTTGCGCTACCGGGTGTATGACTGAACTTTCAGATTTAATTGGGCGTACAGAAAAGAAAAAGGGGGCTACACCTATTCATTTTGGAAAGGTCAACGGGAGGAATGGGGGGGGGGGTGTAAGGCCGTTGTACATATATATTAGAGTGTGTCAAATCCAACATAGACGTAAAATGCTTTTGGATGCTATAATATTTACAAAGTATGGGGATATTCCAGCATGTGCAGATGTAGCTGGCCTTACGGTTCACATGGCCACTGGTGAAACACCGAAAAACTGAGGTGCAGAGGGAGCTGCCTACCGCGACGGCGCTGCGGGGGTACATTCTTTTCAATGGTACCTCCCGCAGTCTTAATCCTTCTGGGCCGCGTTCGGCGCAGGGCTACATCGGTAGGAACCAAGGCGCCCAGGTCAGGTGTGCTACATTTTGAGCAGAGGTGTCTAATAAAATAGATCTCCCTCTCCTCTCCAGCAAAACCCATATTGCAGGGTCTGGACAGATGTAACGCTTCCTGTAGGTATTACCTAAATAACGCCAAGGTTAAATCCTCATGTTGACCTGAACGGCCTTTAGTGGATAGTCGATGTTGCATACCTCTCTTGCATATCATTAGCACCACGACCAGAAACAACATAACACAGTGCTACTTCTTAAATAATGTATGGCTAACGTTAGGTTATTTGCTTTAGTGCATGGGCATTATAATTTTTTGCCGTACCAACTTGCCACAACTGTGACAAAAATACAACAACCGCAATGCAACAATTTCCATAGTCATCACTTTTTAACAACATATACATGTTGACATCGCATCTTTGTAACATACCCTGTCCTTTCCCTCCTGCGCATTTTCTTTTTTAAACTTCACCACTAAACAAGGGAGGAATAGGGTGGGACATTTTCACAATGAATGAGCATGAGTTCGCTTCCTCCTCCTTCCTTCCCCTCATATACAGTAGCTGACCAACAGCCCCCTTACCCCCCAACATTGGTCACATCTGACACTTTCTTTCCATTAACCTTTCCTTCCCCCCCCCCCCCCCCGACCCATACTTCAGGGCTCCTTTTCCACAGAAAGGCAACCCACAGTCCCTCAGTCTTGCCTGCCCATGCAATAGATATCCCCCCTTTTTAACTTGGGAAATATGGGGAGAGGGCCTTCCCTAACTGTCAGGGATCACTTTTATTTAGAGTATCTTGGTTTTGCATCTATGTTAAACTCAAGAGAAACTTTTGTTAAACATGAGGGAGAGAGTAAAACTTTCAAAATCTTGTCCTAAAATATCAGTTAGTCCATTTAACAAAAACTGGTGTCTCCTAATACCAAAGTACTAGTTTATTCTGCACTATTGCAGTTGAAGGTTCTGGTAGCCAATTTGGTTCTGGAGAATAGGAGATTTTTGATAGGCTGTGAGTCGGACTTCTCTGTATTTTTTACATTTCCTTTGAGAATTAATACAGACAAGAACATGGTAATTAAAACACCTTTATTTTCAACTTCTGAACTCTAAACACAATGACTTCACACAAGATACTGGATTCATGACACATTATGGCAACATTTACAATACTTCCTCCTCCACATTTTAGCGAAGGTGTGACCATTACAGCCTGACACTTCTTCACACCTCTGCGATTCACCCATCTCTGATACCTAGAACACCTGTTATTTTATGCTAATTCTCTCATCAGTCTACTTGAAGGCTCCATACAGCGTTTGCCTCTGCTCCTTCTGTACTCGTCACACTAGGATATGTTTCATTCTAACTGTGCTTCTACAGTCCAGTTGAAGAAGATGCCTGAGGTTTTTAAAGCTCGGTACCGTATAAATACATCTATGAAGAACTCTACTGTTGATCTGTTGAAAGGTACAGTGACTGCACAACCATGGTTACTTCCATCTAATTCGTACAGGTCTCTCTCTTACCTTTTTATGCTATCTATTAATAGAGGTTTGGTCAACTCCAGTCCTCAAGGGCCACCAACAGATCAGCTTTTCAGGATATCCCTGCTTCAGTACAGGTGGCTCAATCAGTGGAGTTGGCCATTCACCTGTCTCATCTCCCTTATTGTGTGTCTGCATCTTTCTCTGTTGCTTTCTGTGTTTGTTTTCTTTATCTTTGTGTCATTCTGCGCTCATTATTTGTGCACCCATCTCCCAATATGTGTGCCTGTGAATCTTACATTACTTCTGGCATTTACAGACCTTTCCGTAACCAGAATATATCTCTAGCTCACTGCTTTAGTTCAAAAGAAAAATACATCTCATTCAAAGAACTCGTAACTCTCAATGTACCCCATGGAAATGTATATCCCCCATATCCTCCCCCCACTGGAATATCCCTAACTACTGTACATACAAATAACTTCAGCGAATTCAACCAAGTCAAACAGAAAGACGCTTGGAGGTAAAATGTTTAATTTGAAGATGCATGTAAACAAAGTATGTCAACTGAATAAAAAATGTATTAAAATTAATTAACATAAATGAATAAATAATAATGCAGAGACTAGACACACAGTTTTGCATGTGTTTGCAGGGGCAGCTTCACTTGCTCACAATAGTTTTAATTCACCTGGGTTTTAGGTGTAGCTTTAAAGCAGCTTGATGATTTTGCGCGTTTAAGTTCATGTTTGGTACTCTTCACTGAACATGCTGCTGTACAGAGAGGAATTCAGCGGTTCAGCCAATGAGGGCGAACCAGCCGCGTCACGCGCCCTCCACGAAATCCAAGTGGGCTGTTTTGTAAAATAAATGTTTCCATTTTTTACATGGTATTGAAGCAGGGGGTCTCCGGAGCTGACCCCAATTAATTAATTCCGGATGTACTTACCTCTGAAGGGGGCGCCAGTAACTCCTGCAAGTTTAAAGCTCCCGCATCATGTGGGCCAATAGGAAGCCGCATTGGATTACGTCATAGCTTCCTATTGGCCGGCAGGGCGCGGGAGCTTTGAAAATCGGCCATTACATGAACCCCAGGTAGTGAGCCAGAGCAGCTACAGGAACCCTCTATGGAGGGAAGTATCTCCGGAAGCGAGGTCCTCCGGAGCTGATATGAATGGGGTTCAGCTCCAGAGCCCCCCTGCTACAATCCTGTGCTTAACAAAAACGACCAGCTTGGATTGCTGATAACTGTTTTATATATTATATATATGATGATATATATATATATATATATATATATATCTTACAGGGCGGGCAGAACTAAAAGAGTGTTACAATAGAAAAAAGTAAATTCATATTTAAACCTGCCACGTATCACAAATACATCACAAGCCAAGAACACATACATGCTGATTTTATTATATTTAATTCTATAGCTTAGTTGTAGGTTACGATACCTTTTAGCAGACAAAAGCGGGGTTCGTGTTGGATGAAATTTATAGTGTACAGCGCTTCTAAAACCTCATACATTTCTTCTTTAAGAGTGCTCAGTCAGTATACTTTAATAATAACTGTACTGTACGTAAGTACACTTAAAAAATAAAACTGTGAATATATGAAGAACGCTAATACTGATCCCTTTAATGGGATCAAAACCTACTAGGAAGCTACATTACTCTAGGATCAATATGTCTACTAGAACTTTGAACTACTGTACATTTAAACAATTCAATTGATATAAATCCAATGGGACTTACTATGTATGTATTTATTTATATCATATTTTACCCGGAAGAAATACATTGAGTTACCTCTCGTTTTCAAGTATGACCTGGGCACAGACGTATGATGACAAATACATACTGTAGTTACATTAAGTGATAAGGGTTATACGTTATATACAAGTGTCAGGATTGCCTAGACCTCCTGCCTAGCCATAGCTTCCTTGTCCACTGGGTGTGCTGCTGTCTTCTGTTGGCTCTGGGTTCCTCTGTCTCTGTCTTCTTGTTGCTCCTGTCTCTGTCCTTTATAGCTTGCTTCCTGTCTGTTGCTTTTGCCTTTGCTTGCTAGTCAGACTCCTACAGTATGCTCATGCCTGTCTTTGATCCTGACCTGTTTCCTGTACCTGTACCTGTATTGTAGTCTGCTCACAGTAAAGGTCCTTGCTAGTAATCTGGCTTGTCCCTGGTTATTCCTGCTCCCCGGTCTCAGTCCCTGCTCCCTGTCCTTAGTCCCTGTCCTGCCCCGCCTGTCCTGTTCCAGTCTCCTCGTTGCCGACCTCTGCTTGTACCTGACTTCGCTACCTGCCGCCTGCCTCGGACCCCTGCTTGTTATCTGACGTAGCTACCTGCCGCCTGCCTCGGACCCCTGCTTGTGACCCCTACTACGCTCGTGCTGTTCCGGCCACCGAGATCCTACCCGCCACAGGAGTCTCCCGTGACAGAAAGCAAAGGCCACTTCTGGATCTCGCTGGAACAGATTCTTCTTCTGCCTGCACCCTTTCCTGCCTGCTGCAGCAGACCACATCCGCATGGTTGAAGATAAGTACTTTCGTTTCTTTTTTGGAAATCCAAGTTGGGATTTTGAAAGGTTTTTTTTTGTTGCTGCTAAGTGTTCTGCAAGAATTATTGCGTTCATAACGAAAAAACATTTTTTCTGAGACTAGAACTGTTGCTACAGACTATTGCAGCTTTCTTTGAGATGTTTATTTTTGCAAAGGTTTCTGCAGGGTTTTTTGTGCCACTTTCTCCCTGAGAAGAATTCCCTTTAACAAAAAAAAAAAAAAAAAAAAAAACCCTCCCTGCAGTACCTGTTTTTGCCATTTTCAGACTTTCATTACCTGGACAAGAATTGTCTCTGCATTGTGGGTGGGCCACTGCAGATTTTCAGACTCACATTTCTATTTAGGACGGTTACCTTGATTTACTGCTGTTCACAGGGTCTTCATTTCAAAAGACAAAAGTGCTCCCATTATTTTGTTGCTGCATGCTTTGATTTTCTTGCATCTATAGTTTTTCATATGATTGGTTGTAAGGTTTCAGATTTACCTGCAAGTTCCCCTAAAGTTTGTTTCTCTGCAACATATGATATCCCTACGCCTGATATCAAAGGTTTCAGATTTGACTGCAGGGTTCTCTGTCTGATATTCCTATGTCAAAAGTTTCAGATCTAACTACAAGTTTACTCTGGATTAGTTTCCTGCTGTCTATGATATTTCTATGCCTGATATCAAAAGTTTCAGCTTCAACTGCAGGTTTTCTTTGTCTATATGATATCCCTACGCCTGGCGCATAAAGATTTAGATGTAACTGCAGGTTTTCTTTGTCTATATGATATCCCTACGCCTGATGCATAAAGATTTAGATGTAACTGCAGGTTTTCTTTGTCTATATGATATCCCTACGCCTGATGCATAAAGATTTAGATGTAACTGCAGGTTTTCTTTGGCTATATGATATCCCTACGCCTGATGCATAAAGATTTAGATGTAACTGCAGGTTTTCTTTGTCTATATGATATCCCTACGCCTTATGCCTAAAAGATTCAGATATAACTGCAGGTTTCTCTGTCTGTTTTTTCCTTGCATTTATAATCTCTGTGACTGATGTTAAAGTCTCAAAGGGTCAGCTCTCCTATCTTGTGTCTCTCTGTGTCTAATATTCCTGTTGTTCATTCTAATGCTTCTGTTTTAAAAACACATTTCCTCTTTACTGGTTTCTTGGGAAGTGTGGTTTAATTATGGCTCCCACTCAAACAGTCTTGAGCAGTAAATGTGAACACAGTACCACTGATTCTTCAGAACTTCTCAAAGCAAGGAAGAAGAAGAAGAAGAAGGGAGGCATTACTGTGGAAGTTGCAGAAGAAATTAAGACTGAAAATTTAACCTCAGAGTCTGCATTTGATGAAAGAGATATGCTGCAGCTTAAGGCAACTCACAGACGTATCCCAAGAATAGTGGAAGAAAAGAAAGATGCCCCTACTCAGACGCTTCAAGCTGCACAGAAAGCGATCGATTGTCTTTATGAACGTTTAGATAAGGAGCAAGAGGCCAAGACTGCACTACAAAGCTGTCTATCTTCAGCAATTGCTAAGTGTGTTCTCCAGGAGAAAGAAAGAGAGCAGTTGGAGAGGGACAGGGTAATCCTGTCAAGTAAGCTGGAGAAGGCCTATGCTGATAATGCGCAGTACCAGAGTTTCATGGCTCAAGTTGGCGCAAAACTGGAAGCCTCTGAGGAGAAGAATTGCCACTTCAACACAGAACTACGTTCTTTGAGAGAGATCTTCGAAGGGTTAAATAGCAGTTTTGAAATGGTAACCCAGGAGTGCAAGAATCTCTATGTCCAAGTCAGTGAAGGAGATAAGAAGCTCCATGAATTAGGAGAGGAGAAGAAACAGTTGGCCCAGGAAAAGTTAGACGTGCAGACAGCACTGCAGAATGCAGAGAGAGTGCTGCAAGAAGAACGTGTCTCCCTAAAGCGGCGCACACAAGCAGAAAATATGCTGCAGAGTCAGCTGCGAGAACTGCGTACACATCTGCAGGACACCAAAGAGACATGGGTAAATGCTGAAGAAAAGCAGCGAGTTCTGCAGGAAGAAAGTTTCCAGACTGCCTACAAAATAAGTATGATGCAAGATTATTTGAGTACCCAGTGTGTCCCCAAAGAACAGCATGAGGAGCTGAAGGCCACACTGAGCATAACCAGAGCCTCGCTGGAGGAAGAGCTAAAGCTAGCAGCTGAACACACATCTCAGCAGCTCACAGCGCTGCAGGCGCAGATCGCTGAGCTCAAGACACAGCTTGCCAAAAAGGAGGAGAGAGAGAAGGTTTCCGTCTGTCAAGTGGCTGGCCTGACACAGCGCTATGAGTTCAAAATGGCCGATGCCTGCAAATTATTGGACCACACAGCCCGTGATAAGGTCCGGCTGCAGCTGGAGCTGGACAATGCCCGGAAGGAGTACCGGCAGCTGCAGATCAGAAATGAAGAAGATGAAACATATTTAAGCTTTACTCTGAGTCAGCTGGGAGATATGGAGTCGCGACTCAACTCCAAAGAAGCCGAACTGACAACTGCATTGAGTGGGAAAAGAAATGCAGATGGACAGCTTCAAGAGCTGAAAAATCAAATAGCTGGTCTTAATGAGACTTTAGGTGATACCACAAAACGGCAGTCACAAAAGGAGACCATGGAGCGTGAATTCTATGTTCCCACTGACACATGTGAAAAGTCTGCACCCGTCATTGATGCCCACATTCCTGATGTCCATGCCTCTGCAATGGAGTTGAACGTATCCATTGGGAAGTTCCAGATTCCAAAACTAAAAGAGATCTATTGGTCACAAAAAGAGACCACGGAAAGTGAATATGTCCCCTCTGCCGCATGTGAAGAGCCTGATGTATCTGTGTCCGATGCCCCTGCTATGACGTTAGACGGATCCCTGGTGAAGTTCCTTGCTATGCCTAATATTCTTGATGCTGATGCCAACGCTCTTGCGATAAGGATAAATGCACCTCTCACAGATTTCCCATCAGCACTTGACGTACACATTAAGTTGGCCTTCCATCAATATTTCCCTGAAGAGCCTGGAGGGTTGTCCGGAGTTGTTGCTGATCCCTATGTTCCTGCAAAACTTGGAGTGTTGTCCGAAGGCCATCGTGAGTCGGCCTTCCATCAGGGACACCTTGCTAAACCAGGAGGGTTGTCAGGAGGATCTACTGGCTTCTCTGCCCCTGCTTTTGGGTTGAACGCACCCATTCGGAGGTTCCTTGCTGCACCAAATGTACCTGTGGAGTACCCTCTGCCCACTGACAAGCCACCAGAGGTGGGTCACCTTGAGTCGCCATTTCATCAAGGCCTCCGGGAAGAGCCTGGAGGATCGTCCGGAGAACGCTCTTGAGAGGGGGGAGTAATGTCAGGATTGCCTAGACCTCCTGCCTAGCCATAGCTTCCTTGTCCACTGGGTGTGCTGCTGTCTTCTGTTGGCTCTGGGTTCCTCTGTCTCTGTCTTCTTGTTGCTCCTGTCTCTGTCCTTTATAGCTTGCTTCCTGTCTGTTGCTTTTGCCTTTGCTTGCTAGTCAGACTCCTACAGTATGCTCATGCCTGTCTTTGATCCTGACCTGTTTCCTGTACCTGTACCTGTATTGTAGTCTGCTCACAGTAAAGGTCCTTGCTAGTAATCTGGCTTGTCCCTGGTTATTCCTGCTCCCCGGTCTCAGTCCCTGCTCCCTGTCCTTAGTCCCTGTCCTGCCCCGCCTGTCCTGTTCCAGTCTCCTCGTTGCCGACCTCTGCTTGTACCTGACTTCGCTACCTGCCGCCTGCCTCGGACCCCTGCTTGTTATCTGACGTAGCTACCTGCCGCCTGCCTCGGACCCCTGCTTGTGACCCCTACTACGCTCGTGCTGTTCCGGCCACCGAGATCCTACCCGCCACAGGAGTCTCCCGTGACAACAAGACATACAATACCATGCTTTTGATTGAATATACCATGTGATGAGCATGCCCCTCTATGCTTTGATTTTTATTATAAGGACTCCTGCTCTTTTCTGATTTCTCTAATCAGAGCGCGAAAAACAGGAACATTTTGGTTAATGTCCCTTAAAATAAAATGTTATTCTGTTTGCTGTCATTTTTCAACTTTTGGAGCGATTGCACTTTTTGTAGATCACAACTTGTAATCTACTGTAGAGTATAATAAGGCTAAATATTCTGCACTTGTTGACCCCCAATTGTGAGTCATTTGACCATAATTTGTCATTTCCTGTCTGAGCTCTGTGACTGCAATTCATCGCCATTAACTGTAGTTTTGCATAAATTATTATTTTAAATGATGACGAAAGTGCTGTATAATGAAATTACTTTCTATATTTGTTTCATAAAATTAAAAAAAAATCACTTGTGAGCACAGTCACATGTCTCAGGCAGGTCTGCAGCCCGGTTTTTCACCATGATCTCCCAGCATGCAGTGCTTCCACTGCAGCTTGGGATTCTGGGAAATGACATGCAACAGGACAGAAAATTGGAGACAGGGGAAAGTAGCCCTTATGTTAAAGTGGAATATCCTCAGGGTGTTTTTATAGATTTTAGAAGTTGTATGTATCAATCCCTGTACCTTTTTTTTACCACATTTTTTTTTTTTTATTCCCCCTCCTCTTTATATTTTTTTTTATACAATTTTTCTACTCATGGGGAGCAAATACAAATCTCACTTCTGAACACATTCACGTTTCAGACAGGTCTGCAATCCGGCTTCTCGCCATTATCTCTGCAGCCAGGGATTCTGGGAAATTACATGCAAATGAGCACACAGTGTCACCTTTTTTGTGTTCCAGAAGGAGTGGCTTTTTGGCTCATAGTGACAGCACATAGCCAAACAGATCATTTTTCTCCCTGGCAAAAAATTCCCCCAAACAAGACAAGGTCCGGAAAAAAAAATCTCCTGCCTTGTCCAAATGGTCAAATATATATATTTCAGATTAATACATTTGACCTGCACTATTACTACTTTACAATCACTGCATTATATTGTGCAATATCAATAGCTATTTATTGATATTTTTATTCTACTTGTAGATTATCACTGAGCAGTTAAATTAATCTAGTATTTCCATAGAATTAAGTGTTTTGATTAATTAATATCATGCTAACAGTTCACCCTTATGTTCTCTATGAACCGGATACATATGTGCAATAGTACGATGTAAAACATTTTATTTCCAAAAGTTGCGACTTTTGCTTTCATCTGGAGCAGAAACGTCTGAACGGACCCATACCGAAATTCCTTAGGCTTCGCTTTTAGTGCCTGGTGATGCGACGTTGCGCCAAAACAAATACATTGAATCCGTTGCATGCGCTTATAGTAGGCGCGACGGAGCGACCAAAAATGTTGTAGTCAGTGTTATTTTATTTTTGTAGAGACAGTCGCCACATGTGACTGTCTCTAAACCAATCACAGAGCGCCAATTGCACTCTGCCCTCCCCCTTGGTGATGTCACTGGCCTTGTCGCCAGTGACGTCACTCAAACTTTAAATACAACTTTCGCCAATGGCGACGGATTACGTCAATAGTTGCGTCGCCGGCACTATAAACGCGGCCTTAGAGTATTCCCATGTTGTGACTTCTTCAGGGTTTTGCTGCATTTTGATTCTCTCATTCTCATTTCAAGCTTTATTGGCCAAAATAGTTGTCTGGGTACAGTATGTGCTGTACATGAGGGTTTCATGCAACTTTGTTTTGGGTGGTTTATACAGGGACCATTTTGAAAAAGGACAATGGTGCCAAGTGCATCAGTCTTGCCTCCATAAACTGTATTGGGATGGTCTTCACACTTTTGTATTGTATTGTATTTATTTTCATGTAGAGGCAGCCATGTGTGCCGAGCTGTACAAATATAGTATTTAGGGAAGAATAAAAACAGAGAAAAGTGCATAATGCATAAGAAGTAAACATTAGGGGATAGGAATCTCTTCTCCAAAGTGCTTACACCCCATGATACACAAAGAACGATTAAGAATATATGTCCATCGGGCCAAACTGTACCACAAGACAGGTTTTGACAACTCTTCCAGGCAGCATACTTCCTAGCTCCGTTCATAAACATATATTTTCATATGTATAGCATATATGCTAAAAATATCGGATCCCAATCTACAAATCCGTAATAATATGCCATCAGGGATAGAAAATCCACAAACTGCAGAAGACCGCAGCTTGAACTGAATTTGGCTGAGTTTGAGAAAACAACATTTAAGTATTCATAGTTTGAGCAATGGTAACTTTTGAGACACAATATTATTTGTTTGCGTCTTCTCGCATTTGTCTTTTCCACCGAGAAAAAGTTGAACAGCAATTTTGGCGCAGTTGTGGTGCACAAAGCAATATTACATGTTATTTATGCATGTATGACAACATCCAAACTCTGCCTCTAACTCCACCACTTATTTCGTTGTGAAAAAGAAGTTGATGCACATACTACTTCGGACCTCTTAACGGACATTGTCGTACTCTATACCACAAGAGCGCAATCTTTTCCCTGCGCCCCTCTGCCGGCTGTCCCCTTCTCCGCCCCCTCCCCCTTACCTCGGCTCCGCCGTTCTGGGCGGCATGACGTCATGTTGCCATGGTAACATGACGTCACATGGCCCTGCAGCATCATTTGATGCTGCGTTTCCATGGCGACTGATCTCCCGAAGCCGTCTGAACCAAGGTAAGTTCAGTTTAGTTTGGTTTACAGAGGCCTTCGCCGCTTCCCTGGCATTTAATTTTATTGCCTTCGGGAAGCGCAGGGGGCTTCTGTAAACCCCGCGCCCCTCAAAGACAATCTTGCGCCCTCCCCACTTTGTGCACCCCTGGCGTATACCACTCATCCTTACATTGACCCAATTTCCAGTCAACCTAAAGAAGACACGAAACCTGATTGGGAGAAGGGCACAGATTTTATTTATAACCACCCTTTAAACAAAACTCATTTAATTTCAAACTTTTTCTAATGCGCTGCCCAGAACAAGAGCATTGGTAGAAACTTACGGAGTCAATAGAAAGGGGTGATCTGGCACACAATCAATGAAGCACTATAATGTCACCTGCCGGTGCCCACGGACCAAGGGGGGTCGTCCTGACAAGTCCCCAAGTGGTATCAAGGTAAAGAGAATAGTCCAGGCAAATGGTCTTATCACAAAGTAGAAACTTTAATCCAGCATAAATCCAACGTTTCGACTGCACACAGGCAGCCTTTGTCAAGGTGAGAGCTCAAATAAGACCGTGTGCCTGGAGTATTCTCTTTACCTAGAAACTTAGGGAGGACATCCATCCCAGACCTATAATAAGAGGGCTTGCTAGGCCGAACTCGAGCCCACGGATACAGTGGCTCCCATGTGATCTCAACTTGCCAACTCAGCCAGTGGCACCTCGTCATAACCCGAAACTATGTAAAAAACATCAACGATATTACACTAGGATCGGGGGCTTTTTCTTCTTGGGAATTAACCAGAGGCCAATAGAAAAGGCGTTGGCTGCCACACCCCAGCCCCCTTATAATTCCTAACCTCCTCTGCAAAGATCCCTTCCTAAACTTGTCATCACACCCTACAAATAGACCCCAAAGCCCCTCCTAACACTACCTCACCCACATTAACCCCTTATTGACCAAGGTTTAGCCCTCTGCCACCCAAAGTCACGTGCTCCATGCCTGAGGTCTAAGGGGCTTCTTAAACATTGGTTACATACGTTGGTGCACAGAGACGCAATAACTTGCTATTCATTTTCCAATTTTCCAATTAAACTATTAGTGATCACTAACTGTGTAGGAACATTATATACATAACCCCCTATGTTGTGGTATACTTTTTTTTATCACTGTGTGTGCCATTTAATTATAAACACCAGGAAGCCTTTCACAGCGTATATTTACTCAAATAAGATCGCCATTAGCCCCTGAGAAAGGACCATTGCCTTGAATAGCTGGTAATAAGCAGGAATAGCTATTTCACTTTGGTCTATATGCCCCTGTAACTGCCACATTTAGAAGTGTTCACAGTGCTCCTTTGAGATTTGTTTTTAATAATTAACACAAATAGACTTTAAATAAACCTGTACGTTTTCTAATTTATGGAAGTAAATATGATCTAATAGAAAAATTGAAAAAGTGAATTGGCAGATGAGCTTAGTCATAAATGTGGTATTTGCCATAATTTAATGGGAGACTTTTGAGTTTGCTGTTGCACACAAACTTCTTTATTAACCAGGGAAATGTAGCCGGATTTTCAGAAAACCAAATATGTATTAAAATGTTACATCAACATGTACTTTTTTCACTAGAAGCAAGACAGCAGTGTGTGATAATTACGAGGAAACAAACTACATAAATCAACAGGTTTGGCAGGTTACAATGCCATCAATCATTACTCATCTATTTTGATTTGCTACCGTACTTTAAATATTACAGACACCATGTACACATCAGGATGTTGCAGTTATATAGTAGAATGTGGGAATTGGAGCAGTGTCGGTCTCTGGAAGCGTAGGAAGCTCTGTGAGACCTTTCTCTGCTGGTTTGAGTTTTGTGGCAGTGACAAAGTGTGTGCAACATGAACACCCTCTGCTTACTGAGCCAAAAGCTGAAATATGAACTAATGACAAGGTAAGATCTTTTTTTCAAAGGACCCTATTAGCCGTCAAATAGATTCTAGAATACTGTATATAAATGATGACCTCTCACGCACTTGTGTGTTTAAGGATGGGATTTTATCTGCAAAGTCAGTGATATCGCAGAAGTCTGCAGGTTCAAGTTATAGTATCTGACTCTTTTAGTTATATTATTGAAGCTATTGTGGACTACTGATGTTTGTAAGAGGGTGGTCATTCCTTGTGGTCCCTGCAACTAATGTATGCATTTAAAACATTTAATGCAATAGCTACATTGATGTACACTTCTTTGAGTAATAAAACCTTTTAGGGTTTCTTAAATAAACCTCTATTTTTTACATTGTATTGAATGCTAGAGACATCCATTGTACTATAGAATTGTTTTCTTTTTTTTTTAAAAAGAAAATCTAATTTGTATTTTAAATGTCTCTGATTGTTATGTTCCTGAAGTACAACATAGGGTTGTCTTCTGTTTTAACAAAATCAAGATGCCTTGAACACTGGACACATGACACAGTGGCAGCACTTTTTTAAGAAGCAATCTGTGCAATATCCTTCAGTACATGTGTGTTTCTTTAAATAAATCAGTTCTGTGGTATTAGATACTTACTACATTTTTTTTTAAATTCAACTCCTCATACCATTTTTAATGTGTTTTAATATACTGGGCATCCTTTGATTTCTATAGCAGGTTTTAGCCCACCTCCCCAGCAATGCAAGATCTTTGCAACACATTCCTGCTTGTGATAATTTGTTACAAATATTCCCAACAGTTTCAGCTGCAAACTGTAACAGTAGATAATGTTACCTTTGTAATATAAGAATACATTGTAGCTGATGAGTTCGCTGACCTGAAAGATTGATTGAAACTGAAAGGCAGCCATTTAGGGAACCCTGGGAAGCAGTGTCTTTGCTGATTGATTAATTCTCCCAGTGATCAATCTGCAATTTAGGTAATTAGTTTTCAATAAAGGTAATCAAAGGCTGTATATATTAAAACAGACATTTTTAAGTGCCCTCGTTAAGAGCATGATATCAATATAATAATTGAATTATATTTGACTTTGTAAGATAGGATAACCATTATTTCAGCTGTTGTTACAAGCAATTTTGATTGGGTAATAAGATAATTTAGCATTAGCCTATAATTGTTTTTTATCGGTTAAACTACATGTATTTATATGTCCACACCTGTTGTGTATCTCTCTCATAATGCACTCAGGGTGGTGAAAAAGATTAATGGATTTATTCTAGATCTGCGGAAGCTGCCGATAGGGACATTTTTGGACAAAACTCCCTATTGACTTTGATGAATATAGAATAAGCCCTTCAGGCCATATTTACATATTTACATATTTACAGATATAGCCAGATCCTGCGGCTTCCCCTGGCAGCAAGAAATTCTCTGTGGTGGGTCCCATTCGGCAGAACGGACCCCACTCCCACAGGCAGCAATGGTTTTACTGTCCTCTGAGTCACAGCATTTTACGTCTTACGCTGCGAATCCGGGGACAGTAAGGCTGCGCTTATGGTGCCGGCGACAGCAATGCAACGTCGCGTCAAAACAAATGCATTGCCACCGTCGCGTGCGCTTATAGTAAGCACGACGCGACGGAGCGACGGCTTGGTCGCGATCGTTGGAAGTCTTCTCAATTTTATCTTTCCAGCGACCGCAGCCTGAAGTCGCCGTCACTATATGCGCAGCCTAAGTCTACCTATATCTGTACTGTATACAGTCTTCTTTCAGACACCTTCTAGTTTTGCACAACATATTAAAGTGTATTGCTTAGGAATATATCGTTGAATAATTCCTTTATACGGATATTGTTGTTACCAGCCTAAAAATGAGATTCTGTCCTGGCCATAGCCTCTCTGCTGTGATGTACAGCAGCGGTGCGCAAACTGGGGGGGGCACCGTGCCTTTTGGGGGAGGGGGGACGCGAACGCTGCGGCTCCCAGGAAGGAGGCCGCAGCGGAAAAAGTTTGCGCAGCACTGATGTACAGTAATGAATGCAGCAAAAGAAAGACAATCCTTTTGTTTGTTTTGCAAAGGGAATTGTCTCCATGTCATTTCCATAGAAGGTTCTTTGGATGGATACCAATCTCTCAAAGGTACTTGTGAAGTAACAGGGCCACTTACTCAGCAGTATCATTACTTGATGGTGGAGAAAAACAGTTACCCCACAGGTATACAGGCTGCAAACTAAGGACAAATTCATGCAACAAGAACGCTTGATATTTTTTTTTACATGTATTTTTTTTAAATAAAAAAGCACATCCCTTTTCAAAGGGGCTTCCCTTTCTTCTGATACTTGTGGTGATTTCCATCAGTTTTGCAGACAGGAGTCTTTGATAAGTAAATCCATGAGAGTATCTCAATAATCTTCCTTCTCCTTGATCTTTACATGGGAAATATAAGTCTTAAAGTAGACCAGTGTGTGCAAATGTTTCATCTATGCATCGTTTCCTCTCTCCCTTCTGATCTAACCTAGAGCAGGGGATTATCTGCCAGTGTTTGCAGAGGTTAGACGGCCCCATGGGGTTTTAAGTGGAATCAGTAGCCCCAGTAATGTTTTTTTGTTTCGTCAATCTTTAATCTTGCCCCAAAATTGCTTTAGCACATTCAAGTGTGGCAATGTTCAATTCATGCACTTTTCAACCCTCCAGTATAGGAGAGGACTGAAAAGTTCCAGATACCAGGGAGGGAAGGGGTTAAAGAAACACAGCGAGGCTTTAAAATGAACCTATAGTGTTATTGCAGATTTAGTGTGAGGTCACTGGCTTTTGAAGCCCGTCCCACATGGTAGATAAGGAAGATATAGCAATGAGATATAATGTGCAGATAGGCAGCAGTCTATGTAGGATGTGTCTCCATTACAAACTCAACACCCTTGTTTGGGATGATGACCTTATTTGCTAAATAAATGTGCTTTTTGGGAAGAAGGTGCCTTGAGACGCTCACAGTGAGCTGGCCTTTTCCTGTTCTATAAACGACTATTCTCTCAAGAGCAAAATAAAGGATCCTGCCTTCTGCAGCTGCAGAACTGTATAGGCGCCTGGGTATCAATGTACAGAAGTGTGTCTAGAGCGACGCACTGTGCACTGTATTTTTGCAGTAGAGCGGCGTTATATGTACTGTAAGAAGAGTTGCTTACATTTGATGCAGTGTGTTAGACTTGCGTCACTTCACACGTGGAGAATGTTTTGGGGAAAATAATGGCGCAGAGACCAGAATGTCACATCTCATAATCTGCGCACCTTGTAACTCCTCCCCATCTATATCAGAGCGGGTTACGGCAAAATAACCTGGTGCCAACATTTTGCCTTTAATACACAAGCGCCATAGTACTTTTGTGACACATCTTAACACTTATTCCATCATAAATTGATTCTCTTACTAAGCGGTTGTGCAGTTGGGATTCTCCTGTAAAAGTGCTTAGAATGTAACCAAAAGATATGTCTTGCTTGCAGGGCCGGCTACGGGAGGGAGAGCTGGGACATGTGTCCTGGACCGGCAGCTCTGAGGGTCTGGCTGGCCTGGACAGTTGGCCCGAGCAGGTCAAATGTCCCATTGAGCTCCTGGGTAGGGCTGCATCTCCTTCCAGCTCCTGGGTGGGCCCAACTCCCCCCTCCTCATACAACTGGGGCCCATACCACCTGCCTCCAACCCCCCCACCCCTCCGGCTTCCAAAACTGTGGGGCCCTCTGCTGGCTGCTGTCCTTCCACAGAACCTCCTTGGGCCTTTGGCAGGGCTCCATCGCAGACCGCAGGTAGGCCCATGTGGCCCTGTGCCTTCCTCCACAGTCGGCTCCAGGCTCCCCCCTCTATCCTGGCTCTCCTTTCCCAAGCCCATACCTCATTTATTCCCTGCCAAGTACCATACTTAACCCCCCCCCACCCTTCCAGGCCCATACTTACTCCCCTCCGGTCCATGCCTCCCCTTCCATTATCTCCTACCCCTCTCCCCCCCCCCCATCCACCTCCAGGCCCCCTACTCATTTCATTTGTCCTGGGCACCAAGGCTTCTGTTGGCGGCCCCACTTGCTTGTCTGAAATTTCAAACTTCTTTTCTAGAGACGACGCTGTGAGAGTAAACACCCCCGCAGCCACTCTTTCCAGGATGTAGTCGTGTTTGTTATAGAAGGGGAATATTAACAGCGGGATGCATAATATCTGACGGTATCTTTTTTTTTTTTGTGTGTTTTTTGAAAAGCATAAGGGAAGGGATAGAGAAATAGAGAAAAAATCCAAAAGTACAAAAATAGAATTACCAACTCTGAAAAGAACGAATACAGCCCTCCATCCACAGTGACTAAACAGTTAGGGGTACATCTCGAAGGAGCTGAGGCTAGTTGATAATTGATTTTGACCTTATTCCAAGTCTTAATAGAAAACTTTATTACTGCTGAATGACAAAGGTCTAAGACCCTTTGTTGGCTTGTTATTCCATAAAGGAGCCGGGAGTGCCCCGGAGTTATTAAATCTATTTTCTATATCTACCCACCGGTATTGACCTTCTTGGGAATGCCAGAAACCCATCTGTTTCAAATGAGCGGCTAAATAATATCAGGAACTGCCAGACCCCCTCTTTCTCTGGGTATAAGCATAACTGATCTCGGCATTTTTGGTCTTTTGTTACCCCAAATAAATTGCATAATTTTATTCTGTAAATCCCTTAAATATTTTATCGGAATAGTGACCAGGAGTGTCTGGAAACAGTAAAGCAGTTTCGAGAGAATATTCACCTTAACTGATATACAGTAATACGACTATGCAGGACATTTAGTGGCTGTTCCAGAGTAGAAGATCCCATTTTAATTTAGTGATAAGCTCTGGATAATTATTTTTATGTAGAGATTGATAGTTTTTTTTGTGAGGAAAATCCCTAGATATTTCAATCTCACCTTATTCCAATGGTAATTGAAATTTAATTTGATTATTTTAACCTCGAAGTCTGGCATGGTTAAATTTAGAGCCTCTGATTTAGCCGAGTTAATTTTATAACCTGAGAACAATCCGAACCTAGAGAGCTCATCTTGTAAATTGGGGAGAGAAGTCAGAGGGTTGGAAATTGTCAAAATAATATCATCGTCAAACAGAGATAATTTGACATTTTCCTGGCCAAACTTGATACCCTGAATATTGGGATTTTTCCTAATTTTAATTGCAAGCGGCTCAATTGTTAACGCGAAGAGCAGGGGAGATAATGGGCAACCCTGTCTGGTACCATTACTAAGCTTGATTTGGTTTAGACCCACCCTGGCATTTTTAGAGAAGCTGTAGGGGCATCATAAAGAGCTTGGACCCCTTTTAAAAATTGTCTGGAAAAGCCAAACCCCTGCATAGTTCTATCTAGAAAATCCCAATTAATTCTGTCAAACGCTTTTTCAACATCTAAGCTCAACAACATCGCCCTGGGATTAAAAGACTGAACATATTGAATTATGTTGATAATCTTGCATGTATTATCTGAGGCTGTTAATTTTACTATATATCTTTAAATCTGTATTAAGCAGCGAGATTGGCCTGTAACTTGCGCAACTCGTTGGATCTTTTCCTTCCTTAGGTAAACTAAATTTGCTTTTGACATTTGCGAGGGAATCTGGGAGCCCGATAGAAAACTATAAAACATGTTCAAAAGAAATGGTGCAAAAATTCCCCAATATTTTATATAATATAAATTTGAGAAGCCATCCGGGCTTGGGGCTTTTGAGGGTTTCAGACCTTTAATAACCTCTTTTAATTCTGTAAAACTTACTTTTAGCATTGAGTCGCTCCAATTCTTCCGCAGACAGCTTTGGGAGTTCGCATGCCTGTAAGTAGATATCTATTTGTTCGCTGGGGGATTTATTAAAATTGGTATCATGAATCGAGATTACACAAATTATTGTAAAATTTAGAGAATTCCTCGGCAATTTGGAAAGTTGTGTAATTTCCCCGTTATCTCGCCTTATTGCTGAAACTTGCGATTTAGCTTTAACATCTCCTAGCTTGCTTATCTGCTTTATTACCTTTGTCATAATAAGTCTGGCCGGTCCATTTTAATGCTTTCTCTGTGTCCTCCAATTTTAATTGATGTAATTCCTCTCTAGTCTGGCAGAGAAGCTTGTATGTCTTCATGGAAGGGCGTGATTTATGTTCCTGTTCTAATTCAATTATTTTAGCTGTAAGTTTACCTTGTTTAAGATTTTTTGCTTTTTTCCTGTATGAAGCTATTGAGATAAATTGACCTCTAATGGAGGCTTTATGAGCCTCCCAGAGGATGGACAGGCTTTCGACTGAGCCTTTATTTAGTCTGAAATAATCTACCAAAATGTTCCCTATCTGTTCCTCAATCCCGTCTGGTTCAGAAGCGACTCATTTAGGCGCCACTGAAACCCCATAGATTTAGTGAAAGGGGGTTTCAGGACCATTTCCACTGGAGCATGGTCAGACCATGATATAGGTTCTATACCTCTCTGGGCGACCCGATCCAAAACATTAGCTGAGACAAATATATGATCAATTCTGGTATATATATCTAGCGGGGGAGAGTAAAATGTATAATCACTTTGTTTTTTGTTTTACATACGCCAAGCGTCTTCCAGTGTAATTTTTTTTTATCAGTTTCTTAAAATGTTTTGCTTTGCTGAAAACCTCGCTCGCTGTCCTCTACCGGGGAGATAGGGATCTGTCCAAATCGGGGTTCAGGGTCATATTAAAATCACCACCTAGTATTGTATCTTCCGATTGGGGATCCCCCAATTTCTTCTAAAATTGATTTCAGAAAATCAATTTGTTGATCATTTGGAGCATATACCGAATATTAACTAAGGTTAATCTAACCCCCGACAGAAGACCTCTCACCATTATAAATCTACCTTCCTTACTCCTTTTAATCTCTTCTGTTTGAAATGGGGTGTCATGTTTTAACAGAATAGCTACTTCTCTTTTTCTTTTTAGAAAAAAAAAGAATAGTAACCCAATGGGTAAGTACCCCGAAAAGTGTTAGGAAGGTCCTGGGTTTTACAATGGGTTTCCTGGAGAAATAAAATATCTGCCTGCATTTTCTTAAATTCTCTCAGGTCTAGTCTCCTCTTTTTATTTGAGTTTAGTCTCTTTACGTTTAAAGAGACTACTTTTTAATGGGGAGTTGGTCAGTCATAGTTTACAAATTAAAACTTGCTCGGCAGATATCATGAAATATAAAATAGAGTGTGGGTGCAAAGACGTCGTTGCCTGGACTTGAGAACTTACTACGACCCGCTTCGAAAGAGGGAAGACGCATCTTCCTCGGTGATCTGAGGTGATCCTGGGGAGGGAATACCTTGGGGAAGGGAAAAATATTAGGGGAACAGACACAAAAAACAACAGCAAATAGTATATGGGGGATGGATCTAGTATTCATCCTAAAACCTGTTAACTGATGGTCCTTGTGTGGACCAAAATAAAGGGCTGAAAAATGCCCAAATAAGGGGGCACATGCCTTGAGGATTCCGGAGCACTCCGAACTCGGCTGAAGGACTCCTGCTTACTATAACCTCCAAACCTCTTAACATCTGGACTCAAATCCCTTTCATAGTAACCACAATAAAAAAAAAAAAAGGGGGGGGGGTGAATAATACCTTCGGATCAGACAGCAGCCTCAAGTTCTTAGATTCAGTATTCCCGCTCTTCCTGCGGGGTAGATGGCTTCAAACAATAACTGGGAGTATAGATTAAAACCTAAAATAGAAACATTTTGAAACCACAGAAAATGTTAACAAAAACAACATTGAGGCTGAAAGGAAATAGTCTGTCTCTTAAATTTCTTATTCTCCCCCTAGGTCTAACCTGACCTTGGGGGTCCTCGAGAATGTCAAACCTCGGCGGGGAGAAAAGTTCGCCACGGATCATATATTCTGAGCCGCCAACCTCCTCCACCGGCCACACCGGGTCAGCCAAAGCAAAAAAGAAAACCTTTATCCCAGTCAGGTCGGGAGAGCTTAGTCAGGGGTTTCTGAACGGGCCTCGCTTTCACTCTGCCGAGGAGCTTCCAGTGGTCTCTTGTGCTTTGGGGAAGGTTGCGGTTTCGCTAACTGCTGGCATTGTACACCCAGGGCTCCTAGGAAATTCTCCGCCTCTTCTGGGAATCTTAGCGAGAATTGCTTCCCATTTTTGTTCACGACTAGGCGAAATGGGAAGGCCCATCTGTAGCGGATCTCGTTATCTCTAAGAACCGCTGTTACTGGGCAGAGGCCTCTCCTTCTTGAAATTGTAGATCAAGAAAGGTCTTGGAAGATCTGGATCTTGGAGCCTTCAAAATGCACAAATTCTTGGTTCCTACAGCCTCTCGTTATTTTCTCCTTGGTGGTATAATAGTGTAGTTTAACTATTACATCCCTGCATCTCCGAGGATCCGCGAATTTTGGACCCGAGGCTCGGTGTGCTATGTCCATATGTAGGTCGCTTGATAGAAGCGATTAATCTATTTGGGTAAACATGTTAGTCCGATAGGGTTGTAACTCACCCGGTTCCACTGTTTCGGGGATGTTTCTTACTCTGAGATGTTGCCTCCTTTCCTGGTTCTCCAGATCCTCGACGGTATCATTCCGGTTCCTGATCTCGTCGTTACGTCGGAACAATTCTTCCTCCATTCAGCCCTGGCTCTGCAGAGATTCTTCAAGTTTGTTTTCCAGCTGTATTGTTCATTCTGTCAGAGAAGTCAAACCTGCTTTAAATTCAGCCACAGCCTTGTCCAGAGCCACTTGAAACACCCCCATGCATCTCTTTAAATAAGTCTTTTAAAGCTTTTGGGGTGATTTGGGTACTTTCCTCTGTTTCTTGTTCTTCTTCTTTGTCTTTAAAGTTTCCTTCTTGTTGTTGCAGTTCCTCCTGTGCCTGTGGGCGCGTGTGCACGTGCGTGCCTCCACGGGGGCCATCTTGGATCTCGGGACCCGGAGAGGCAGCCTTTTGGAGGTAACGGGAGACAGAGGGTGTCGCTGGCTTGCGGTCTTTCCTGGACAGAGGCATCCTTGAGGGCTCTGCCGATGGGGGAAGTTATTTTTATGCCTTTTCCGGTGCTTTAGAGGGCTAATTAGTCCGCGATCTCAGCGGAGTCCACGGAGCTGTTTTAGAGAGCTCCCATCCTCCTCGACGCTGTGTGCGCGGCCCCCTGCCAGGATCTTTAATAGTGTGTTAGAAATAAACATTCTGTTAAGTTGGACAGTAAGTAAAGTTGATTGTAGGTGCGTTCACAACCACAGAATTAATTAGTTCCAATATAAATCTTCACCAATAGTAAATGACCCGATATTTCCTGACCATTAGCAGTTCCTAATGGGATTTTTCACCCTTTGGGTGCCCTAGGACGTTGCCACTACATGAGGTCCAGAACTCCAGGGGCTCCATGTTGTAGTGCAGGGATTGGCTCAATCTGTGGCTAAATCATGCCGTTTTTGTGCTTGTTTGCCAAGGGACACCGCGTTCTGTCCTCTATAGGACTGGTCACGTGACCATAATTTGCCGAAGAGGCTGTAGCACCCCCGGCAAACAATGGGTTAAAAAATAAAAACCTCTCTCCTGTACTTATACTCTCTGGGTGCATGACCTAGTGGCGGTATTACAAATATAGAACAAATTCTCAGAAGGGCACTGTCACTGGCGTTTTGGTTGTAAAAATGTTTTGTGGTTTGGTTTTGCCAAAACTTGAGTGGTTTTGGTTTCACTATTGGAAACAATAATATATATTTTTTTTTCTTTTACATTTTTAAAAAAAAAAAAATTTAAAAGGTGTTTTAAAAAGAAAAAAAAGCAGACAGCTTTATTAAAAAAAAACACAAAAAAGAAAATAATTTTTTTTTTTACTTGATTGAAACCTAAGGGAATTGCTCTGTTTTCAGATCTAGCACCCCCTCCCCTCCACAGTTCTCCAGGTACTTACAGTTTTAGCTGTCGGTCTTCTACCTCCATTTTGGGGAAAGAAAACGGGGGCGCCAATCCATAGGTCAATAGGAAGTCGCAACGGACATCTAAAAAAAACAATAAAAAAAAAAACTTGACGTCACAAGCAGCTGAAACTGTACGTATCTCGGGGAGCAATGGGGGGTTCCAGTTATGTAAAAAAAATCAACTTCAATTTTCGGGTGCTGGCTGCTTTAAATAACTTCACGTTAGATGAAGATAAAGCAGTGTGATCCTTAATAACATTACAATAACCTGATGACAATGAGCTCAATTTTTTGTTGCATATAATTGTTAGTGAATAATGCGTCAACTCAGGCAAAATAATGGTCATTCCAGTTTTCGTTGACATCACGTTATTTGCCCTGATTTAAAGCAGCAATACTACCCCCCCCCCTTTTTTTTCTCCTTATATTTATATGTAAAGCATGTGACAATGTATAATTATGCATTCTTACCTAATCTGGTAATTGTCTGGTGCTCCTGTTATAAATTCTGATTTTGTGCCTAACATAGTAGCCGCTTTTCAGTTTCAATCAATCGTTCAGTCTGTGCAACGCAGCAGCTACAATGTATCCTTATATTACTCAGGTAACAATATCTATTGTTACACTTTGCAGCTCAAACTGCTGGGAACATTGGCAACAAATAATCACAAACAGGAAAGTGTTACAAAGATCTTGCACTGCTGGGGAGGTGGACTAAGGCTAAGTCCATAAAGGGGGACGCTGAGGCTCGCCTGCTCGGTCAGGAGCGATTCCATGGACTGGCAGGCGAGCCAGCGTGCGCGATCGGGAGGCGGGGCGGGGCGGGGCGGGGCAGTGACGTCGCTGGGCCAATAGCCCGCGAAGCGCCGACTTCAACGTCACGGCATCTTGGGTGTTTTCAGAAACAGGCTCAGCTGTCGGCTGAAAATCCCTGCGCCTCAGCACGCCTGCGGACGCTCGCGGGAGCCCACTCTAAAGACATCCTCATTGAAGATGATGCGGCTCAGCGCGGAGCGTCCGCACTGTTCAGCGTGGCTCCCACTTCTATGGACGTAGCCTAAACTTGCTATAGAAATCATAGGATGCTTATTAAAAATGTAATTTAGAGGTGAATTGAAAAAAAAAAAAAAAGCATTCACTAATCTAATACTACAGAACTGATTTATTTAATTACAAAATCTATAAGATTTCACATGTTTTGCTGCTTTAAAGGAGCAATTCAAGCAGGCAACTTCTCCCCCCCCCCCCCCCCATAGTATTGAAGCAGGGTGTCTCCGTATCGGAACCCATTAATTTCAGCTGCAGGGACCCCCTGCTTCCGGAGATACTTCCCTCCAAAGGGGATGCTGGTAGGTCTGTGCTTTTCAAATATTTCCAGAAGCAGGGGTCCCCCCGGAGCTGAAATGAATGCTGCTCAGCTCCAAAAAGAAATTAAATGGAGAAAATAATTACCAGCTTGGATTGCCGCTTTAACAGCCTAATGGATCACGGTCACAGCCTGGTCCCCACTGCAATATCTTCCTCTTTTAATCTTGGACATTTAATCTTCAGCTTTCTTGTGTAATAAAAATGAGACTGCAGGCTTTTCAGGGCAGGTATATGTTGTGCTTATTCTCACCGTACAATAATAAAATGATAATTCACCCATTCACTTGCCTCTGCAGAAGTCTGGTCAAGAGCTTTCCCTCAAAAAACAGTGCTACTCATTTTTAAAACCAGGTAGTGGTGGGGTCCTTTCAACACTAAAATGTTAGCTGTGTGTGAGGGGAGCCTGCTTTCTGTGTAACTGTTGCTAGCAATTGCTAATGCCCCATATGTGTTCCTGTTCACGACCATTAACTCTGAATTTATTTATTTTTTATCTTGTTGAGCTTATGTTTTCTTTCCTCGGGCTCTTGCTGATGCTGCACTTCTATAGATTGTTACCTCTTACCTTGTGCTTTTTTAAATAATTGCTTTATGCTTCCAGGAAATAAATCTAGTAGTATTTTGAATTTTAAGAAATCTTCAATATTTAAACAAGATTAAAGCAGTGTTCCCCGCTGATAGCCATTTTTTTTTTTTTTTGCATTTTCGTTTGGAAGAGACCTCTTCTTGCCATTTCCAAAGCTGTTTTTTATTTTTAAAATTGAATGCTTCGTTCAGGAGATATGTTTTAAAATTTTAATTGTCCGGGATGTTAAAATGGACCTCTCCCCAGAGCCCAGTGCAGTCTAAACGTTACCATGGTAACCTTAGGTGCTTGAGATTAAGGATGGTGATACTGTATATAAATTGTGTTGCAATTGTTAAAAAATATATATATTTTATTTTTATTAGAAAATTGATTCATTTACATGTATTTGAAGCAGAAATTGTATTTACATTTGGTTTTAATTAGAGATGTGCAATTCTTTTTCCACTTAGATTTTTTTTTAAAATCGGGCGCAATTTACAGATGGTATAGAATAAGGGGAGTGAATTTACAGATGGTTTTCCGCAGAACAACATTTGCAAAACTGGCAAAAATTGGAGAGAAAAAAATTCCCCTATTAAAAGTCAACCATTGCAAATTCCACAACAGATGCAAATGGCTTTAGGTCACATTGCCCTTTAAAAAGAGGTTGTTTCCCTGAAGCTGGAGGGGGGGAGCCTCAGGGGAAATGTGAGGAAGAACTTCATAATGGAAAAGGTGGTGGATTTAGTAATAGCCGATCAACAGAGGTGGTAGGGCAGCGGTGGGCAAGTCCTGTCCTCAAGGGCCACCAACAGGTGAGGTTTTCAGGATATCCCTGCTTCAGCACAGCCCTGTGCTGAAGCAGGGTTATCCTGAAAACCTCACCTGCTGGTGGCCCTTGAGGACTGGAGTTGGCCAACCCTGGTCTAGTGAGTATATATGGGGCAAGTGGTTTTGCTTGTTTAGGCCGAGTCCCCAGTGTAGGCTGCGGCGCTCTATGGCGTGCGCGCCACACACAGCACAGCCCTCTATGGGGCAGGCCCCAGTGGCCGTGTGTGGGTGCGCAAAGCGCGATGACGCGTACGCTGGCAGGGAAGACAAGAATTTTGTCTTCCCTTGCCGCGACACGATCACATGGTCAGCGCGCAGCCAATGGAAGGGTAGATATGCCCTGTCATGGCCGAGCCCCCTTGCGCATTCCATCACTCACCTACAGACCGCACAACGCGGCTTTCAACTGTGCACGCACTGCCAGGCCGCCAACCGCACGTGCTGCAGGTAAGACTGGGGCCATAGCCTAAGGCCGCGCTTATAGTAGCGGTGACATGCTCGCGACCGCTGACATTACACATCGCCGTTGCTATAGCGATAGTTGCACTTTGGTGCAGGAGACCTCGGGAGGGCAACAGGGTTCATGGCGGAGGCGTGGCCCATTACATCATGCGAGCGGTTCGCCATTATTGGCTGAACCACTTCACGTGACGCTGACGTCACGTGGCGGCTGCACACCAACACAACTTAAGCGATTTTGATCGCCATGTCGTTGCGCGTCGCAGTCGCACCCTCTATGGGCACCCGCGACGGACTTCATGCCTTTGTCTTCGCGCTGCGCACTGTCACCGCTACTATAAGCACGGCCTAAGACAGGCGGTTTTCATACTACAGTACCGTAACGTATTGACCGTCTAGAACATTTAGTTGCGGGCGTTTAGCCACAACTCACCTCGCTGCAGGGACATTCCTCCGCCGGCTGCTTCACCGCCAAGGTAAGCCCCTAACTTTACCCCTTACCTCAAAACCCCCTAATCTTAACCCCTAATACTAACACTACCCCCTACCCTAAAAACCTTAACCCCTTACCATAGAACACCTTACCATAAACGCCCTACCCTAATCGCTTCAACCCCTTAAATTAACTTACCTTATTGCCGACATGGCCGTCTGCTGAGTGTCCAGCGGCAGAGCGGCTGCGACAAAGGGTCCTTCGGCGGCCAAAAATGGCGGTGGAGAGTTGGTCGCGGCCAGATGGCAGCAACCAAACATCCGATTCCGTTGCCCACCCCCACCCCTGGTGCACTGGCCGGTCTTTCCATCGTACGTTATTCCATTTGGACATAAAGCTGGAGGGCTGAACATTCTGACAAACCAAGCTGTGATTTTCTTTCCATCGCATTACTAAGCCCGTCATTGTGCAAATCAAAACCTTTTCTTGCTGTGCATTCGGAAGTGGCTTGGGATACTAAGAAAGGGAACTATTTTGAGATGCTGAAGGATCCTAAACTTTCCAAAAGATTTTAAAAAGTCAAGTGAAACTGCCATTTTGCAGCGGATCCTTTCCTTATATATACGCTTTGCTGGACGTTTTCTCTTGCTTAGTAGCATACCTTGTAGTTTTGAAATGTCACCAGTTATGTTAGGTATACCTTTCCAAGTGAAAGGACAGTACAATGCTTGTGGCGACACAATCACATCAATAGCCCCTGTGTTTTTGCTCCCGCTACATCTTCAGTAGTTTTAGACAAATTCTTCCATCACTAACCTCGTGGGAAAAGTCCACGAACGTTCAGGTGTTAGCAAAGAATACACATTTTATCCAATATGCTTCAGGTCCTTTGCAAAAATGATTTTTTTTTGGCATCGTTTTTAATTGGATAAGATTCACAGAGACTGAAATGGAGATAATGAGGATGAATGTGAATACGTGTTCAGGGTTAATACTGTGTTGGTAAGATTTAGCTCTGCAGTCGCATTCTGACTAATGACGAATGCAATCACAGCAGTGAAGGTTCTCTCAGCTCCCTCTTGTGTTCCAAAACCATTATACACCGTACCCATTATGCTTTGTTTGGCCCATGAACCCACCCAGCATCTGAATCTGTATCTACGGTAGCTCCTGAAATGTACTCTGAAATGTCAAACTTTTCTAATGTTCACTTTCACTCGCTTCAAACATAAGATATGTGTTTGTTAGTCAGGTGGGCTTGCATTACATTATTCCACATTGTTTCCTGTTTTACTCCTTGCTGCAGAGAAAGGGCGAGTAATACTTGAAAGTTCTTTGGGGCAGGAACTCCTTTTCCTGATGTTTGCATATGTGTTTTGAAACGCTTATTCTCATTATGCATTGTGTATTAGACCAGGGGTGCGCAAACTTTTCAGTCTGCGCCCCTCTGCCTGCTCTCCCTCCATGCTCGCGCCCCCCTCCTTACTTTGTCTTTGGCATGAAATGATGCTGGGGGGTCCCATGGCAATGTGTTGTCACGTGACCCCTGCAGCATCATTTGAGGCTGCATTGCTGAAGACACAGTAAGGGACGTTGCAGAGGCCTCACTCGATCCCCCAGCATTTAATTTAAATGCCTTGGGAAAGAGCACGGTGCCTCTGCAACCGCTACGCCCCCCGAAATCGCTCTCGCACCCCTGTATTAGACCTTTGTTATATTGTTGCTTGTATTACTGCTGTGAAGCGCTATGTACGTGGATGGTGCTATTCAAATAACGCTATACCTGCATAACTAAACCGTGCTCCACTGTAAAGATTATTTATTTTGTGAAGAATAAAAACCCAATGCCCACCATAAGTCACTTGTAAAACATGTAACTGCTCCCTTATTCAACACATTTCAATGTCAATTTTAGTTCCGGAGTAATTAAAAAACACTCATTAAATTCACTTGCAGATGTGTCTGGGAGTTTATTATAACTGTGGCCTAAGTCGGACAGGACTTGTGATCTTCTACAAACATTGTGGGATTTCACTATTAAATGTGTTTTATCTTCATGTCAACACAAGCACTATATCATTTTTTAATTGTGCTTTATGTATTGTACTTTCACTGCAGCTAAGGCTCAATAAATGTTTACGCATAAATGGTAAGAGTGTAGATAATAATTATTTCTTATATTGGCAATGGATTCGATTTGCGAAAGCTGAAGGTGTTACCATAATTAGCGTCATGAATGTTGAGTGAGATGTTGGGAATTTAGAGAGTGTAACATTTTTAGGAGACAGAATGAAGGGGACTCACGTTTCCCACCGCCTTCCACTGGCTGGGACTTGTACTCCGATTTTCCAAGTGTGTGAAAATATTAAACTAGCAATAAAACACCGCTTAATATCTACAGTCTGCGGCATGTATGTTAATAAAGCCTGGTGCAGAAAAATAGAGCCAATATTTTATACTTGGCAGCTGCTGTAATTTACGGGTACAGACTTATGAATCACAATTTCATGATGACAGGGAATTAAGCAAAACTGTATATTACATCCTTTCTCAATACAGAGGGTGTAAACGTGGAACTGTGACTTGGCTAATTGGCCAGTGCTACATGTGCTAGTTAGGTTTTACCACCAGGGGGCAGAGTATTGGCATCTCATATATTATTTGTTCACAATAACATACATAATAAAATTATGACGTGTAGATTATATTATTTTCTTATAACTCTTATCTCAAAAATACCATTTATGTGCTGCATTTTATTTTTTACAAATAATTGTTACACTAATGTAGTATTTAAAAGGCATGCTACAAAAATGGGCTAATAGCTAATCAGTTTCAAATACTGTTGATTGTAGTACCTATAGCTATTATTATTATTATTATTATTATGATTATAGTTATTATTACTATCCTATAAATAAATCCTCTCACTTACATGTCCTTTAATACTCATATTGAAACCTTTTATTTGACTTGAAAAAAACTCCCATATTAATAAATCCCAGAATCCCAGAAATATGTCAGATAGGAACCAGTTGGTTTGCTTCCCTATCTCTCGTGGGACCTCACCCTCTGCCTTACCACCATTTGTGGGATAGCTTTGTTAAAGGATGTAACTGTAGCAGCCCTGCTTCCGGAACCTCTGGTATTGTGTCCTGACCCTGTGCGCATGCATGGAGAAGTGTGACGTTAAGCGTGATATAAAGTTTACAGCAGCAGTTCAAGCTGCCGGTTAAACATTTTTTTTTCCATCAATACAATTTTACACAGTGACGAGCAGGGCTGCCACCTTCGGCTGAACGACGAACGATTTTGTTTTTAAAATAAAATGTTGTTTTAAAAAAGCTGCGCTTATAGTCCTGGCGACGGCGTGCAGCTGCAAAACAACTCAATGTAGCCCGTGGCGACCGCCCATCGTGAGCGCGACGGAGACGTGGGACCCAATCTCGGCGACCAAAATCGCTGTAGTCAAAAGAATTTGAGATTCGCAGAGACAGCCGCACCGTGTGACTGGCAGCAGCCAATCGCATCGCCCCTTGCCGCCAGCGACATCGCATGCCAGAGCGCAACTTTTGCTATGGCGACGTGTGACGTCACGGGTCACGTCGCCATCGCTGTGGCCAGTACTGTAAGCGTAGCCTAAAGGAGCTATCAAAGAGTCCACCTCCATCACTGAAGGGGCTACAAATCTGGCCCCTGGACGCAATTACTGTAAAGAAAGCTTAGTATATGTATATGTTTCAACTAGCAAAGCGGTGGGGAACTTCAGTACTCAAAGGGCACCAACAGGGCAGGTTTTTAAGATATCCCTGCTTCAGCACAGGTGCATTGGAGAGAGCAAAGGAGCACAGCTGGTATAAAGATCCATAGGAAAAATCCTATAGAAAAAAATGAAGGGCACAACTCCAGGCTAAAACTGAGGGTAGTTTTAATGTATAAGTGCACAGGGACAGAAACACAGCCCACACACCGTTTTTGACTGAGCCTCTGATTAAGCCACCTGTGCTGAAGCAGGGATAATCTGAAAACCTGCCCTGTTGGTGGCATTTGAGGACTGGAGTTGCCCAGCCTTGAACCAGCATGTCGGTCTTAAATTCAGTTTTTTAACATTCCTCTAGAATCTGCCGGACCGTGCATGAAAAACCTGGTATTGCACCCGAGGAACATGCAGGGCTCTATGTATCAAAGGGCAAAATCCAGCGCCAAATCGTTACTTTGTGGTAACTCGGGCTAAAATATACCAGCGTCCATCTATTAGTCTTGCTTGCGCCATTTTCGGGTACGTCTGCGCCTGCCCGCGATGATATGAGTTGTTTTTTTAAGTGAGTGGGAGGAGTTAGGGCGGAGTTATATTTGCATATTGGCGCAGGGCTATGTATTAAGTAATGTGGGGCGTGCGTTACTTTTCTTGATGGTTTTCTGTGTTTGTTTTCTCCGAAATCTTAAAGGTGGTCTAAGTCCTTTTTTTTTTATTAGCGCAGAATACTAGCGCCGCGTGTGCGCCAAATTCTGCAGAGGTAGAAATACACTTTAGAAATATGTCGCGTTTCAGACAGAAAATGATCTCATTTTTGTGACGCAGCTGCGTCAGCGCGCACGTACCTCCTTGATACAGTGAGCACATAGTACAGGGGTGGGCAACTCCAGTCCTCAAACGCCACCATCAGGTCAGGTTTTAAGGATATCCCTGCTTCAGCACAGGTGGCTAAATCAGAATGCCTCTGATTGAGCCACCAGTGCTGAAGCAGGGATATCCCTAATACCAGGCCTGTTGGTGGCCCTTGAGGACTGGAGTTGGCCGCCTCCTTCCGCAGATTTTATCTTGGCATCGGCTTTTGCGAAGCAAAAATAAGTTATCTTCTGCTGAGTTACACTTCTTTAATGAGAGCTAAAAATATACCCAGCTTGTGAAGGCTCTAATCAGAATATTCAGCATCTCGCACTCCGTTACATTTTGTTCTATAGTATAAATAAATAATCCAGTTGATACTTTGCAAAGGTTATAGATGCTAAACAAACAAGGTTGCACACTTTGAACTCTGGCAAAAACCGAAGCTGCTAACGGATTAACTGCCGCCTTTGTACAATTTGTGGTTTAGAACTGGGATACTTTCTTTCACCTTTCATACACAAGGCACAATCCTGCAGCATTCTCTGGCTCTCGCTGCTGTGTACGAGATTCTGAAGTTGGCAACATACTGTTGGCATATTTAAAATACCTCCGAATAGACAGTACCGCAGCAAACTGCAGAGAATATGGCCAGCGCTGCATGTGGATTCATCTTATTGTCATAAGGGTCTTCGTACCACAATTATAGCAGGAAATGCTGCTTCGTGAGGAAAAACCAAAACCCTACAGCAAAACATTTGATCCTATATTTTATGGTATGGTGCACTCGGGGGCACGACAGGGGGTGCAACTGGTGCATTTGCACATGGCGGCAGTTTCTGGGGGGGTGGCATAAATGGGTGGGAGGCCGTTCCGGCTGGCGGATGTTTGGCCGGGAGATTGTTTGGGCCAGAAGGGAGGTTGGGCATGATGTTGTTTGGGCCGCGAGGAAGGGTGGGTGGGACATTGTTTGAGGAGAGGCGGTGGTCGGTCTTTGCACAGGATGGCAAAATGCATAGGGCCGGCCCTGTATGCACGTTTCTTAGTTTTGGCTCTCTTGCAGAATAGACATATGCTAATTTAAAATGTAATAATTTTGTTAGTACATGTGTCCTGGTGATGGCCCAGACAGAGGCGATCCAAGCACTATTTTATTGTGTTTTTTGTTTTTTAAAACAAAGGATTGAAGCAGGGGGTCTCCGGAGCTTAACCCCATTGATTTCAGCTCCAGGGACCCCCAGCTTCCTGAGATACAAATCTCCGAAGGGGGTGCCGGTAATTCGATGCTTTTTAAAGCCCCGCATCACGTGAGCCAGTGGAAAGCCGCACCGGATGATGTCACAGCTTCCTATTGGCCCGCAAGACGTGGGAGCTTTGAAAAGTGGCCATTATGTGAACCCTTCTACCCAGCCGGAGCAGCTACCGGCATCCCCTGTCTGTAACTCCAGAAACGGGGGGGTCCGCAGAGCTGATATTAATGGGTTCAGCTAACCCCCTGCTTCCATTCTGTGTAAAAGAAAAAACAAGCGCTTGGATTGCCTCTTTAAGAGGCTAAATGGAAGCGCAACAAATTAGGTTAATTTTTCGAAGACATCGTATACCTTCATTTACAAAAGCCGATTGGACTTTGGCATGAAAAACATTTTGGAAAACTGTAATAACTCATTTTGTTTCAAAGAACCTGTAGGCCCATCAAGTGTTGTGTGAATAAATCAGTGTATTAAGTTGATACCTCCCCCCCACGCCTGCTATGACATGCGGCGGCGGCGATAGCCACCAGCGCCGCTCCTAACGGCGGCCGCAACAAACCCCCCCCCCCACTCGCTGTGACATGCGGCGGCTGCGATAGCCGCCGGCGCCGCTCCTAATGGCCGCCGTTACCCCTAGACGTGCGCAGAGTTTCCGGTACTGTGGGTGTACCAAGATGTCGGAAGCCCCGCAAGTCTTCCGGCTATGAGGAGGAGCCGCTGCTCAGCCTCTCTCCTCCCTCTTGCTTCCCCTTCCCCGAGTCCCGCTGACTGAGTGCCGCCGGTGCCGGAGGAGGAGAGGAGCCCCAGGAACATGATGGCCGCTGCGCTGTCAGCATGTGCCGCGCATGCGCGCACAGACGTTATCGTGCGCTCATGGCTCCTGCTCCGGTAACGCGGGAAGCGGGGGGTTTGAGCGCGCCGCTTCCCACGCAGCACTGCCGGAGGGGGGGGGCTCTTAATCAGCCCCTCACATACGGCGGGCCCGGTGCGGCTGCGTCTCCGTGGGGGAGGAGGGGAGGAGAGGAGAGGAGGAGGGGAGGAGGTGGGGGAGGGAGGGAGGGGGGTCGAGACTAAGACAGAGCCGCAGCTCCGCCTGGGGTGGGTGGGGAGTCAGGAGAGAGGGGGCAGGATACAGAAAGAGAGACACATACACACACACCTATACACACACACACACACTGACTGACACACATACACACACTGACTGACACACATACACACACTGACTGACACACATACACACACTGACTGACACATACACACATACTGACTTACACACATACATACATACACACATTGACTGACACACATACACACACACATACACACTGACTCACACACATACACACACACTGACTCACACACATACACACACTGACTCACACACATACACACACACACACATACACACGCACACACTGACTCACACACATACACACACACACTGACTCACACACACTGACTCACACACACACTGACTCACACACACACTGACTCACACACACACATACACACGCACACACTGACTCACACACATACACACACTGACTCACACACATACACACACACACTGACTCACACACATACACACACACACTGACTGACACATACACTGACTGACACACATACACACACACACACACACACACACACACACACACTGACTGACACACACACACACACACACTGACACACATACACACATTGACGCACACTGACACACATACGCACGCACACTGACTGACACACATACGCACACTGACCGACACAGAGAGACATTCACACAACACAGAGAGAGAGAGAGACATACACTGACACACACACACACACACACACATTGACTGACACACACACACACACACACACATTGACTAACACACACACACACACACTGACTGACACACACACACACACACTGACTGACACACACTGACTGACACACATGCACACACTGACTGATACACACGCACACACTGACTGACACACATGCACACACATGCACACACTGACTGACACACATGCACACACTGACTGACACACATGCACACACTGACTGACACACATGCACACAGTGACTGACACACATGCACACAGTGACTGACACACATGTACACAGTGACCGACACACATACACACAGTGACCGACACACACACAAACAAATACACATACATACTCACTGACTGACACACATACACACACTCACTGACACATACACTGACTGACACGTGTGCCGAGCACGCGCGTTATAAGTAAATTTCTGTGACAAAAGTCAAAGAAGTTTCCCTTACTATGCGCGTGCACAGCACACACAGCTTTTTTTTTTTTTTACCCTTCCATTCCAAGTGGCTTGCAGAAGTATTTACCACCTACCAATAATCACACAAGTTATTGAATTACAAGTAATGTATGCACATTTTTTCAAACAAACTATTTTCATTCAAAGCTACAGAGCTGTGTGGTTAAACTGGACACTGTTATATGAAGAGCGAAAAAGAGTGAAAAATACTGGTTGCATTAGTATTTAAGTCAGTACTTGAGAGAAGGGGTTAGCTCCTTAAGTCAGTACTGTGTAGAAGCACCTTTTGCAGCAATTACTGCTATAAGTTTTTTTTTGGATCAGTCTCTACTAGCTTTATTCAATAGGATGGTGATATTGTTGCCCATTTATCACGGGAAAATTGATCCAGTTCTGATAAGTTTGTTGGGGATCGTTGATGGACTGCAATCTTCAAATCTCGCCGTAAAATGTTTGATTGGATTCAAGTCAGGACTTTGATTGGGCAACTCAAGAACATTAATTCTCTTGTTCACCGCTCCAGTGTGTCTTTGGCTTTCTGCCTCTGTTCATTAACCTGCTGAAATATGAATTTCCTCCCCAGTTTCAGAATCTGGGCTGACTCCAACTGGTTTTCCTCAAGGATTCTCCTGCACTTTGCACCATCCATTCTTCTCTCTATCCTGACCAGCTTCCCAGTCCCTGCTGAAGAGGAGCGTCCCCATAACATGTTGGCACCACCATGCTTGACAGTCGGGATGGTGTTAACTGGTTGATATGCAGTGTTGACCTTGCTGCGCCAGACATAACACTTCAAATTTAGACCAAAAGTTACATTTTTGTTTGCAAAAAAGCATATAGATGATACCGCAGACATGTGGAAAAAGGTTTTGTGGTCAGATGAGACAACAAATTTAAGTTTTTGGTCTAAATTCCAAGCGTTACATCTGGCTCGAGCTCAACACTGCACATCACCCAGTTAACACCACCCCAACTGTTGAACATGGTGGTGGCAACATCATGTTATGGGGACACTTCTCTTCAGCAGGGACTAGGAAGCTGGTTAGGACAGAGGGGAGAATGGATGGTGCAAAGTGCAGGCGAATCCTTGAGGAAAACCTGTTTGAGTTCAGCCAAGACTCTGACACTGGGGAGGGAATTCATAGTTCAGCTACGGAGACCGCCTGCATCAATCTTATTGACAGTCGCTTGGACTGCTCCTTTAAGGCCCTTTAGTCTTTCCTGATACGTTTTATGCTGTAGACAAACACCATTTTAATAGCTCTTTTTTTGCATAATCTCCTTATAAAGATATGGACTAGAGACAAGTTTAACAATTATCTATAAAGTGGCATCAGTACCTCTCTCTTTTTCTGCTGCTAATCCCTCTCCTTATACAACCTAACATTCTACTGGCTTTCCACAATGCTTTGTTACATTGCTCGTCTACTTTATAGTCAGCTGAAATAAGTACTCCCGGGTCCGTTCCTATATAGCAGTTTACATTATAGTGCCAATCTTGCATTGTGCCTTTGTATTAATTTGCACTTTGGGTATTAAATTGTAGCTGCCACATTTTTGACCATTTCTCTAAACCTACCTAAACAATTACTCATTTCGCTGCCCCTCCCAGAGTGTCAACCCTGTTACAGATCTTTGTGTCATCTACAAAAAGCCATGCTTTCCCTTTCAGACCATTTGTAATGTCACTGATAAAGAATGTCACTGATGTCATGAATGTCATGATACATAAAGCTTGGCCCCCTGCAGACGCACTTACCAGAACTCCCTCCTACTGTCTCTGTACGTTCTCCCTACCTACCAATTAGATTGTAAGCTCCTCGGGGCAGGGACTCCTCTTCCTTAATGTTATGTTTATATCTAATGCACTTATTCCCATGATCTGTTATTTATATTATCTGTTATTTATTCGATTACCACGTGTATTACTGCTGTGAAGCGCTATGTACATTAATGGCGCTATATAAATAAAGACATACAATACAATACAATCCTGAAGGCACTCCAATGCTCACCTTCCCTCCTCTGAATTTAATCCATTCATGCATTATCCATTCAACCACCTTAGAACCTAATCCCAAGCATTGGAACATGTTATAATTAATGTCGAACAGCGTCAAAGACCTTACTAAAGTCTAGTTAAGATACACAGTCTGCTCCACCTTAGTCACTCAGTCAAACAAAATGTATTATGATTTCCCTCCAGTAAATCAATACTGCCTTAAATCTTGTATGTGGATGGACTTTAGATATTCAACAATTCTTTCTTTCAGAAAGTAATTTCCATTAATTTCACCACTACTGATATCACTCGCTGGCCTGTAGTTACGTGCCTCTTATCTACTTACACTTTTGTGTAGTGGGACTAGACTTGCACTTCTTCAGTCTGGAATTACACCTGTTAATAGTGAATGGGTAAATCGTTCTGATAATTGTGTTGCTAGCACACCCCAGAGCTCTTTAAATATCGTTGGATGTATCACATGTGCCCCAATTGCCTTATCTCCTTTCAGTTTTGAAAGTTACAGAAGGACTTTCTCCTCGGTTAATGGATTGTATCCAACTCTTTTCCATTTATATTCCTGTTACCCAACTGTGGTCCTCCCTCTTCTTCACCTTCAGCTGTAGAGACTGAGCAGAAATAATTACTAAGGTGGTCTGCTACACCTTTGTCTCCCTTCTTTACTGACTGGGCTGTTTTCTCTTCTGATTGGGCGTTTGCATATCTGCTTATTTGCTTAGCCTCCTTCTACCTAACCTGATATAGTTCTCTATCTTGTGGGTCTGCCTATATATTCCTAAAAACAACTCTTTTTAGCCTTTACAATACCCGGGGCCACCGACAGCTTTCCTGTGGCTGAGGTCTAAAGATTCCTCTGCACTCACCCCTGTGTCATCGGCCTTTCGAGACCCCCTCTTTCTCTTACACTCACCCCTTCTCACACACCACCTCGGTCTCTTACCTCCCTCTATTTCGCTCTCTTTTCTCACACTCCCCCCATGTATTCCTCTCCCCACTTCACTATCCCCCCTCCACACACTAAATAACTTCCTTCCCTCCACACTATATTACTCCCCTCTTCAATACACACTCAATAATCCCTCCTCTCCAAAACACCCTTAAAAAAACCCGGTCCTAATACAGTCAATAACCAACTCTCCCTTAACACACACAAAATAACCCACCCTCCCCAAAACACACACAAAATAACCCCCCTCCCCCAACTTCCTGTGCCGACCGGCAAGCGCGCAGGGGTGGGGTCTTCCAGTGAAAGCAAGCTGCAGCTGGGGACGTGGATATTGGGCCCGACCTCTACCCGAGCCCAACTTCCACTGTCGACTGGCCATCCCCTCCCCCCCCCTTTCAACGGCCCTAACAATACCTGCCACCTTCTTTGAGAACCCTTCCTTTTCCTTGTGCTTTTACTAACCTATCTCACGCAGAGGGCTGTTGCTTTTAGTATTGTATCTTTTACTTTTCCCCCCACTTTTTCTGCACTCGGGCAAACCCCCCCCCCCACCCCAATTCATTTTCACTTTTCACAGGGTATGTACTAGGAGAAATGTACATTAGAATTGATCATTTTACCTTCTGTGCTTTCAGTTTAGCAGCTGTAGAACCAAGTTTCTTCAGGGTAATGTTTTGTATGTTGGCCCCTGGCCCCCGACACAATCCCCTGTGTCTCTCACATACGCTCTGCCCCTTTTTCTTTCTGCGCCATTATATCTCTCTCGCTGTTGAAGTTGAAGAGGTTGCAAAGTGGTCCTAACTGGTTTTGTTCATATGCGGAAAACAATTCCGGATTTTTGATATGGTGAATGCAGCTGTGAACTTGTAAGGCCGCGGGCACGCACAATGAGAACGGCTTTAGCAGGGGCTCGCGCACGCTTCCGCAGGCGTGCAGAAGTGTGCTGACTTTCACCCGACAGTCAGATTTTTGTTTGAGCGCTGAGTCCGCTCACGTGACGCCAAAGCAGCCAATGAAGACAAGGTGAGTGGAGCAGGGGGAGAGATTGCCTGCCAGCAGGGTGAGTTGCTGCTTGGGCGGGGGTGGGGGGAGAGATGGGCCAAGGGAACAATATGGTGCTTGGGGGGGGGGGGGGGAAGTGGCCCAAGTTACCGCCTCCTGCCCGCCTCGCAAGCACGTTCACTGCCTAACCGGCCAGGCAACAGTTCCTGCTGGTGCTGGCGAGGCACAGTGTGAGCGCGCCTCAGCACGGGTGGCTAGAGTATGGACGCCGGCTTAGGCCTGGGACATAGTAAGTTCAACCTCGCTGAGGCGGGCTGAGCAGATGCACTAATCCCCTGCATCTGTCATCAGCACGGCTATAGTTTCCCCCTCTGCATGCGTGCTGTTGCGTGCGGACGCTCAGAAACTTTGCAGAGACAGGCAAGTTTCAAATTTGCCGCTCGGGGAAGCGAAGGAGCGGTCACGTATGGGAGCGGGGGACTAGTCCCGCCTCCCGCTCTACCTCCTGACACGCCTCCGCTCCGCCTCTGCCCCGCCCACAGAGCGCGCTCACTGCCTCACCTGCAAGGACAGAAAAAAGCACAGTTTTCAGCAGGCGAGGCAGAGCAGGAGCGCGGCTGAACCCTCTATGTCCCAGGCCTTACTCTAAATGTTTTGTTATGCAAAGATACATTATTTCTTTGGAAAGTTGACATTGCAGAATTACATTAAGGTTTCCTAGAGTCCAGTAATTTAAATGAAGTCTAAAGCTGCGATTATACTGGCAGCGTGCGCAACTGTATGACATCGAAGCATGCGCTGGAGGCATCGGGAGGCGACAGGAAGGTGTGGCGGAGGCGTGGCCGTCATGTGAGCAGTTCACCCTCATTGGCTGAACCACTCACGTGACGCGGTCGTCGCGTTCCAAAAACAACTTCATTTGTCTCCTCACCAGTCTGTCGCTCCGTAGCTTTTGGTCACGCGCACACTATGTGCCCTTTCATTGGCCACCATCAGATTGTTGCGGCGGCGCGTCGCAAGTATAATCTCGGCCTAAGGAATTGGTGACGCATCTCTCTTACGTGTGAATTTTAGATAAGAAATAGTTATGATTTGTGTTCTAAGGAAGCGACTAATTCAGGGGTTCTCAACTCCAGTCCTCAAGACCCCTAGTCATTGACTGCACCACTGATTACAGCGTAACAATAATGAGCTTGTAGATTCTCAATAGTTATGATTTGTGTTCTAAGGAAGCGACTAATTCAGGGGTTCTCAACTCCAGTCCTCAAGACCCCTAGTCATTGACTGCACCACTGATTACAGCGTAACAATAATGAGCTTGTAGATTCTCAGGATCGGGGTTCTCATTACCTCTCTGCGCATGTTTGTCCTTATGTGCATGTAACTCTGTATTTCAATATCACATCTCTGTACCCCCTGTGTACCGCGGTGTGGAATATGTTGGCGCTTTACAAATGAACGATCATAATAACAATTAGAGATGGGCACATTTTGGGGGCAGATTTGGATCTGCTCCGGATCGTCCGGTTCCTTTGGTCTGCGGATTTCAGCGGATCAGTCTCAGAAATGGCGATTCACCTTTTGTGGGTTTTTTTTGTTTTGAAACAACAACAACAATCCATCCGCGGATTCAGCAGCCCACCAGCAGATTGTTACAGCCCACCAGCAGATTGTTACAGCCCACCAGCAGATTGTTACAGCCCACCAGCAGATTGTTACAGCCCACCAGCAGATTGTTACAGCCGGCTACAGCCCACCAGCAGATTGTTACAGCCCACCAGCAGATTGTTACAGCCCACCAGCAGATTGTTACAGCCCACCAGCAGATTGTTACAGCCCACCAGCAGATTGTTACAGCCCACCAGCAGATTGTTACAGCCCTCCAGCAGATTGTTACAGCCCTCCAGCAGATTGTTACAGCCCACCAGCGGATTGTTACAACCCTCCAGCGGATTGTTACAACCCTCCAGCGGATTGTTACAACCCACCAGCGGATTGTTACAGCCCTCCAGCAGATTGTTACAACCCTCCAGCAGATTGTTACAGCCCTCCAGCAGATTGTTACAGCCCTCCAGCAGATTGTTACAGCCCACCAGCAGATTGTTACAGCCCTCCAGCAGATTGTTACAGCCCTCCAGCAGATTGTTACAGCCCTCCAGCAGATTGTTACAGCCCTCCAGCAGATTGTTACAGCCCTCCAGCAGATTGTTACAGCCCTCCAGCAGATTGTTACAGCCCACCAGCAGATTGTTACAGCCCTCCAGCAGATTGTTACAACCCTCCAGCAGATTGCTACAGCCCTCCAGCGGATTGTTACAACCCACCAGCGGATTGTTACAACCGGCTTCAGCCCACCAGCAGATTGTTACAGCCCACCAGCAGATTGTTACAGCCACCAGCAGATTGTTACAGCCCACCAGCAGATTGTTACAGCCCTCCAGCAGATTGTTACAGCCCACCAGCAGATTGTTACAGCCACCAGCAGATTGTTACAGCCCACCAGCAGATTGTTACAGCCACCAGCAGATTGTTACAGCCCACCAGCAGATTGTTACAGCCCACCAGCAGATTGTTACAGCCCACCAGCAGATTGTTACAGCCCACCAGCAGATTGTTACAGCCACCAGCAGATTGTTACAGCCCACCAGCAGATTGTTACAGCCCTCCAGCAGATTGTTACAGCCCACCAGCAGATTGTTACAGCCCTCCAGCAGATTGTTACAGCCCTCCAGCAGATTGTTACAGCCCTCCAGCAGATTGTTACAGCCCACCAGCAGATTGTTACAGCCCTCCAGCAGATTGTTACAACCCTCCAGCAGATTGCTACAGCCCTCCAGCGGATTGTTACAACCCACCAGCGGATTGTTACAACCGGCTTCAGCCCACCAGCAGATTGTTACAGCCCACCAGCAGATTGTTACAGCCACCAGCAGATTGTTACAGCCCACCAGCAGATTGTTACAGCCCTCCAGCAGATTGTTACAGCCCACCAGCAGATTGTTACAGCCACCAGCAGATTGTTACAGCCCACCAGCAGATTGTTACAGCCACCAGCAGATTGTTACAGCCCACCAGCAGATTGTTACAGCCCACCAGCAGATTGTTACAGCCCACCAGCAGATTGTTACAGCCCACCAGCAGATTGTTACAGCCACCAGCAGATTGTTACAGCCCACCAGCAGATTGTTACAGCCCACCAGCAGATTGTTACAGCCCTCCAGCAGATTGTTACAACCCTCCAGCAGATTGTTACAGCCCTCCAGCGGATTGTTACAACCCACCAGCGGATTGTTACAACCGGCTTCAGCCCACCAGCAGATTGTTACAGCCCACCAGCAGATTGTTACAGCCACCAGCAGATTGTTACAGCCCACCAGCAGATTGTTACAGCCCACCAGCAGATTGTTACAGCCCACCAGCAGATTGTTACAGCACACCAGCAGATTGTTACAACACACAAGCTCCGGTCCCCCTCCCCCCGTTCATATCTCCGATTTCCCCCCATACACAGCTGGTTCCCCCCCCCCCCTTCGGAACTCAGAACCGGATTTGGACTGCTTCGCCCACCTCTAATAATAATAATAATGAAAGTGGAGGTGAATGCGCGCTGTAAATATGAATAGTATTTGGTGCTCCCTGTGAAATCAGGCCTCCGTTTGCTAATCACCAATGCTATGCCCTGTGACCACCTTGTGATCTTTATGTGACACTCTGCCCCTAAGATTTCAACCTTTTCTGATTTTGTTGGATTGATACAATTCTGAATTCTCCATAAAATGTGGGTGATACTGGAGCGCTACAGTAGCTGACATGGGAGCTCTCGTTTAAGTCATAAACACAGCTTGTTTTATCAGTGTACTGAGCTCTTTACAAGGTTTGTACTCTTTCCCAGGTAGCTGCTGGATTAAACAGGTCTGTAATTGCAGACAGACAGTAGGGCACCGTTCATGCATAGAGCTGTTTCTGGATTGGAGTTGCTAAACTCTTATCAGGAACCACCCCCAGTGACACATCCACTGCCAGAACTTCATTTGACTTTCACTCTTCTCCAAGGGCTTGCAGAGCACCTTAAGGGGGGGAAAAAAGATGGAAACGCTTAGGGTTCAGATGTTTATGCCATGTTCTTTCGAAAGCTTCTATCTGTAAGTAATACTGCCTTTTGCAATATAGTGCTGAAAATCCTTAGCGCAGAAATAAACGCGTCTGATAACATGGTTATTGCTTGTGCTATAGTATTGCAGTGTCTGCATCTATAGATTATGTGCTGATAATCAGGTGGACACTATGTAATAACATATTTTTCATACCATGGTTAAAACAGCTATGACACCATAGGAGCATGATTGATATAAAATGCATCTTTATATGGGCTATTTAAAATACCAAGTGTGTATCTTTTGTGGATCTAGCTGCTTGTTATTCATGTTCTGTAGTGTATGCGAATATTCATTGAGTTTGCTCTGGAACTGTTGGTTGGTTAAATGAATGGGTGTGTGTGTGTTTTTCCCAAACATTAGCCATTGCCTGCACTTATACTGTAAACCCTAACACTACAAGCGTAGTTATGGTGGAGGCACAGTGAGGGGGAATAATCGGTTTCTTGTTACTTTTATTATTTGCATAAACAATATGCCGATCTGTATTTAAGGTGGACAATTGTCACTACTGCAGTGTTTTTTTACTTTGATCCACGTGGCGTTCACACAGCTTGAATAGACTTTCTGCCACACAGTACAGTACCACACTAGGAGAATTCCTTGGCTGGTTTTTTTTGTGGTTATTATAAATACAGAATGTGTTAATATTTTGCAGTGAGCAGCATCAAGTTGTGTGTGATTTTATGGCACAATGGTGGGCCACACAACTAAACGGTGCTGAGACATAAGACACATGGGCCATTCAAGTAAATGGGCCATGAAATGTTTTCTTGCACTAGAAGGCTTGTCACAGAATAGGACTGTTTAGTAAATATGGGCCTACATGCATAACAAAGTTACAGCATTTTACAGATGTATAGATCTCATTATTACCTCCAAAAATGGCTTCATGCAAATCAATGCAGTGTTGGATATTACATATAATACTACCTGAATATTCAGTCTGACAACTTTATTGAGCTGCAGGCACCTTTTATTTTTTTACACAAATACCTTAATATTTTGTAACAGTGGCAAAAAAAATATATATATATACTGTTACATACACACAAACAAACATGATCACTGTGTCCCCAAAAGAACAGGCATTCAAGCGGATCCACATATATAGTTTTATTAAGATCTGTCTTACGCAAAAGTCACTCCTAGAGCTTATTAATTATTTACTAAATGTTCTTGGGTCAGAGAGAGGTTGGACAAGGTTGGGAATGGTAAACGCGTTATTATTCACTAGCTTGTGAAAGAAGGTTTAGAGCAGGAGTGGCCAACTCCAGTCCTCAAGGGCCACTGATTGAGCCACCTGTGCTGAAGCAGGGATATTCCTAATACCAGCTCATGCACATTGGACGAGGAATTCAGGAATTACAATCTGTGTTACAAATCACGTTTATATGTTCTTCCTACATGTAACTTATTCCCTATGTAATTGTCATCTTACTTTAACAAATATGCTATTTAGGGTTTTTAAAAGTAGTCCCAAATCCATATTTGAAGCATTAAAGCAGCTATAAGCCCCCTCCACCCAGCCCCGCCCCCCAGAGGCTTGTATTACTTTAACTCCTATATTATTCCTGCTCTTTATTTTATTTTTTTAGTGTTAACAATCATGGTGTTTTTCCTGTCTAAAATTTGAGATTACAGAGGTAAACATTAGACTGCACTGGGCTTTGGGGAGAGCTTCATGTTAACCTCCCTAAGCATAGCATCAGATTAAAAAATGTAAATATCATGGTAAGTAATCAAATAGCGATCAGCGTGGACTGCTGCATTAACGTGGCTACCACACACATTGCTGATATCAGCTTCTTATTCCTCTTCCTTATGCACATGAAAAAAAAAAACATTAGATTGTAATAATGTCACCAGGGCTCTCATAATAATAGCATGTTCTTGTATAGCGCTGCTAGTTTTATGTAGCGCTTTACTGAGACATTTTGCAAGCACACGTCCCTGCCCTGTGGAGCTTACAATCTATGTTTTTGGTGCCTGAGGCACAGGGAGATAAAGTGACTTGCCCCAGGTCACAAGGAGCTGACACCGGGAATTGAACCAGGTTCCAAACTCAATGCCAGTCAGTGTCTTTACTCACTGAGCCACTCCTTCTCCTCTATTCTAGCCACAGAAAATGCACTCAACAATGTTTTCATACTACACAAAAACAGGGGATAAAAAAAGGATTGATGAGTTGATTAAAAAAAAAAAAATCATAATAAATACAATGTTGAATTATATTATCAGATAGTTATTTTGGGGTTCAACAGCGTTACCAAGTCAGTTGCAAAAGAAATTGCTGACATACTGTGCATAGTAATCTAGCATTTTATATATAGCGTGGCATGTAGGGTATGCAGTTCACATCAAAACATTTTAGGAGTCTATAATGTGGTTAACAGTAAGACTTAGAAATATGCAAAACCATATGGTAAGCTCTCGATGTAGGCGGGTTGTGGACATTTATGGGCGGTGGCAACTTGACTTGAAAGTTTGCCACAAGCCACCAACCGCTGACCCCAACTTTTGTGAAGCTGGTGCTGCTGATTTATTTTGTGAAAGGTGGCAAGTTTTGCTAATAAAATGGCAAAAACAAATACCGTATTGTATTGTATGTCTTTATTTATATATCGCCATTAATGTACATAGCGCTTCACAGTAGTAGAGATTACATGTGGTAATCAAATAAATAACAGATAATATAAATAACAGATCATGGGGATAAGTGCTTTAGACATAAAAGTAACATTAAGGAAGAGGAGTCCCTGCCCCGAGGAGCTTACAGTCTAATTGTTAGGTAGGGAGAACGTACAGAGACAGTAGGAGGGAGTTCTGGTAAGTGCGTCTGCAGGGGGCCAAGCTTTATGTATCATGTGTTCAGAATATCCAAAGTGCTATTCATATGCTTCTTTAAGCAAGTGTGTCTTAAGGTGGGTCTTAAAGGTGGATAGAGAGGGTGCAAGTCGGGTACTGAGGGGAAGGGCATTCCAGAGGTGTGGGCAGTCAGTGAAAAAGGTTTAAGGCGGGAGAGGGCTTTAGATACAAAGGGGGTAGAAAGAAGACATCCTTGAGAAGAACGCAAGAGTCTGGATGGTGCATAACGAGAAATTAGGGCTGAGATGTAAGGAGGGGCAGAAGAGTGTAAAGCTTTAAAAGTGAGGAGAAGAATAGAGTGTGAGATGCGGGATTTGATCGGAAGCCAGGAGAGGGATTTCAGGAGGGGAGATGCTGAGACAGATCTAGGAAAGAGTAGAGTGATTCTGGCAGCAGCATTTAGGATAGATTGTAGGGGAGACAGGTGAGAGGCAGGAAGGCCGGACAGCAGGAGGTTACATTAATCAAGACGGCAGAGAATGAGGGCCTGAGTCAGAGTTTTAGCAGTCGAGCAACAGGGGAAAGGGCGTATCTTAGTTATATTGCGGAGGAAAAAGCGACAGGTTTTAGAAATGTTTTGAATGTGAGGGGCGAATGTGAGAGAGGGGTCGAGTGTGACCCCTAGGCAGCGTGCTTGGGCTACTGGGTGAATGATCGTAGTTCCAACAGTAATGTGGAAGGAGGTAGTAGGGCCAGGTTTGGGAGGAAGTATGAGGAGCTCTGTTTTAGCCATGTTGAATTTAAGGCGACGGAGATGATATAGCAGAGAGACATTCAGAAACTTTGGTTTGTACTACAGGTGTAAGGTCGGGTGTTGAAAAGTATATTTGTGTGTCGTCAGCATAGAGGTGATAATTAAACCCAAAAGATGTTATTAGGTCACCTAGAGAGAGTGTGTACAGAGAAAAGAGAAGAGGTCCCAGAACAGAGCTCTGGGGTACCCCCACAGAGAGATCAATAGAGGAGGAGGAGGTGTTAGCAGAAGAGACACTGAAAGTACGATAGGAGAGGTAGGATGAGATCCAGGATAGAGCTTTGTTCCGAATACCAAGAGTATGGAGAATGTGAAGAAGAGGGTGGTCCACGGTGTCAAATGCTGCAGAGAGGTCGAGTAATATGAGCAGAGTGTAATGACCTCTGTCTTAGGCAGCATGGAGGTCGTCAGTTATTTTAGTGAGGGCTGTTTCCGTGGAGTGAGCTGTGCGGAAGCCAGATTGTAGAGGGTCTAGGAGAGAATAGGTGTTGAGAAAATGGAGCAAGCGAGAAAACACAAGACGTTCAAGGAGTTTAGAGGCAAAAGGCAGGAGGGAGACAGGTCGATAGTTAGAAAGACAGGTAGGGTCAAGCTTGGTGTTTTTGAGTAATGGTATGACTGTTGCATGTTTGAAGGAGGATGGAAAGGTTCCAGAGCAGAGGGAGGAGTTAAAAATGTGTGTGAGCGTAGGGATTATAGTAGGAGCAAGAGGTTTTAGGAGATGGGAGGGAATGAGGTCAAGAGGGCAAGTGGTCGAGGGAGAAGAGGCGATCAACAGCGACACATCCTCATGTGAGTACATTCACATCTCTCGGACAGGTCTGCGTTCCTGCTTTCCCCCATTATCTATTAATATACAGTGCTTCCACTGCAGCCAGGGATTCTGGGTAATGACATGCAAATGAGCTCAGTGTCACTAGCCCCCCATAAGCTTATGCCTGCCGTATAAGGCCGTGCCTATAGTGCCGTCGTTGGCGACAGGCGACACGGCGTGTGACGTCACCCGTCGCCACCGGCGAAAGTTATGTTTCGCCGGGCGGCGGGGTTGCGGGATTCCGCCAATTTGATTTGTTCAAGGGCCATCACGTGACGCGACGGCCCTTGAAAAATCAAATTTTGCCGGCTTCAGATTTTCGCGACGGCAAGTGCACGCGGCGGCAATGTATGTTTTCGGGCGACGTTGCGTCACCGGCACTATAAGCGCGGCCTTATACAGCGTTTCAGCACCGCCCGGGTTAAAGAAGTGTGGAGCCAGTAAAACCTACTCACAGACAGCTATTTTCAACCTTTTGGGTCTCATCAGGGTGGGACAGGTTATACTGACTTTGCAATATGAAGCTGGGATAGGTTTGAACCACACATTAACCATAACCATAAATTATGGTTATGCCAATAAAATACAATGCCCCCAATAATATTGAGATTTACATTTTTTTGTGTCTGCAGCATTTAAAAATGACACAAATTGCAGCAAATGTCTGAAAGATAAACTTCCCGTTCACAGTAACGGGGTGATTTTACGTGTCTTTTTAATGGTGCTGTTTCATGCGCAGCTCTTGCAGACCATTTTTTTTTTAATTAAAAAAATCTGCTTCATACATTAAATAAACCAATGAGACTGATCTGATTAATCCTGCCTGTCTGCCTGCCTCTATCCGTCTGCCTGCCTCTATCCGTCTGCCTGCCTCTATCTGTCTGCCTGCCTCTATCTGTCTGCCTGACTCTACCCGTCTGCCTCCCTCTCTCTGCCTGTCTGCCTGCCTCTAACCATCTGCCTGCCTCTGCCTGCCCGCCCTTCTGCCTGAATCTGCCTCTGTCTGTCTGCCTCTGCCTGCGTCTGCCTGCCCACCCTTATCTGCCTGAATCTGCCTCTGCCTGCGTCTGCCTGCCCACCCTTATCTGCCTGAATCTGCCTCTGCCTGCGTCTGCCTGCCCGCCCTTATCTGCCTGAATCTGCCTCTGCCTGCGTCTGCCTGCCCGCCCTTATCTGCCTGAATCTGCCTCTGCCTGCCTGCCCTTCTGCCTGCCTGCCTCTGCCTGCCTGAGAGGTTTGCATCCAGTGTTTGATGCGCGATGTACTGTATACGTTTGCTGCAGGTGTGAAGGATGCATCACTGAGAAGCAGCATGACTGTAACAGATTCCTTGATACAAAGCGGATTATTTATTATTTATTAACCGGTAATCGTGCAGATCAAGGGGTGTTTCCGTGCGATAGTGCGCTGATCGGCACTGTCACAGTTTCATGATTAATAACCCATCTAGCCCCCCATTGGGCTTTAGCAATATGCATCACAAAAACATTTTTTTTTTCATGCAAAATTGGCGCACATAAATATCATTTTAAATTGCGCTTCTGTCACCGGTGTACAGTACTAACCTGAAATGTCTCATTCTGCCCCATCAGCATACAATTATTATTATTGTTATTATTATTATTCGGTGCACAGAAATATTGCGCTAAGCATCCAGATATTAATGATATGTGCTAAAAATAATGTTCCTACAGTATGTGACCCCAAAAAGGATTAAGTGCGTCAAAAATTGTCCGCCAGTTTGAACGTGGCATAAAACCTAAAATAAATAATAATAGCATGTTCCTGTATAGCGCTGCTAGTTTTATTTAGCACTTTACAGAGACATTTTGCAGGCACAGGTCCCTGCCCCATGGAGCTTACAATCTATTTTTTGGTGCCTGAGGCACTGGGAGATAAAGTGACTTGCCCAAGGTCACAAGGAGCTGACACGGGGAATTGAACCAGTTTCACACCGCTCCTTCTCCCAAAATGTACAAATATATAAAAGGATACATAAGGACTCGGTGATAGCAGAAGATCAAAAAAAAATATGTGCGTCATCCAATCCTACGTTCATTAATGTATGCGTCACAGAGTTCAAGTCTGATTATACCGAGCACATATCCATATCACTCGTTGTGCAATCAACCACAAATAATGGGCTCGCAATGGAATATTTGCTGTAAAAACAGAAGGCAGGAAGTTCTCTCTTTTTGCGCAGCCCGTCAGGGTATATATTGAGTCACATTGAGTAATGTGGAGGTCGTGCAGCTACAGCGGACTTTGGAGTAAAACATTGATTATTTCCATACTGCGGAAACTCCTTTCAGAATTTCCACAAACATATTCTTGCATCAAACTTTCTCAGGATAGAAGCGGAGCGCAAATGTAGAAATGGACCATGATGTTTGTGAAATGAAGACAATTAACACAGGCTAAAATTGAACTGCCGCTTGAAAGTAGCAGTAGAATTGACTGTCAGTTGTATATGTTGGATGGCCATAACACATAGTAAACTCCTGACATTCCAACCTCAGCGGTAACCGTACTTCTGAGAAACAGGCCTCTGAGTACAGGCCGGGACTGGCGAAATGCCACTGTTCTAACCCCTCAGCTCATCTTCCATTAGGAGGAACTTGGAAAGATTTCCTGGCAATGGAGCTGTAACCTTAGAATTATTGCAGGGTCCATTGAATGGATCCATTGCACAGAACCTTAGCACGGTGTAAAGTTTGTCAGGTGTAATATACTTAGTAACCTAACTCAAAGTTGCACAAGAAGTGGTGCTGATACATGAAAGCAGCAATCCTCCGGCTGTTAGAATTTTAGTTTTTTAAATAGATTATTTTACATAATTGGACAATGGTTGCGGCTTCCTGTCGGTTGACACTAGCCAGTGACAACCATTGTGTCAAAATAAATAAATAAATTCATTTACAATTTGTGCGATATAGTGCTGCTTCAAACAGTGTCAACCATTCATGAACTCCTTCCTGACCATCTCAACTCATTGCTCCCAAGCCTAAGGAGGAAGTCTGCATGTGGCCTCCTGTATTACTTCAGCTGTCGGCATCTGAACTAACATAGCAAGTAACTAAAACATTTTTACATCGTAGTAAGAATCTCCCTGTGGCCCCTACTCCATATACTATGAAGCAGTCTTCACCTTGCTAGAGATCTTACTCCCGCTGTTTTCAATGGGGCTGAACTCTTCTCCAGCACTGGGAAGCATATTGTGTGTGTGTGTGTGTGTGTGTGTGTGTGTGTGTGTGTGTGTGTGTGTGTGTGTGTCACGGCTCTGTGGATGGGTTTCCTGGCTATGCATCTTAACCCTGGCTGTGCTCAAAAGCTGTGAAATGCAGCAAGCATAAGCTTATAGGGGACCATGGTATATGGTTTTGAAGCAAAAGGTGGCACTGTGTGCTCATTTGCATGTCATTTCCCAGAATCCCTTGCTGCAGTGTAAGTGCTGTGTGCTGGGTGATAATGGTGAAAGGCAGAGTTGCAGACTTGTCTAAGACATGCAAATGAGCATACAGTAATATTTCCATTTGCTACATATACATAGCTATATATGAAGTATGGGCCTATATACCAAATCTGCATGTAATTGTGGTTGATAAATACATACTGTAGCTCCCCTCTACGTATCTAATCAAGACAAATGATTGGGTAATTCTGCTACAGATTAATATTAAGTAATATCTCCAGCTGGACGTGATTTTTATAGGCTGCTCAGGTGTGTAAAAAGACCATTTCATTCAGGAGTTTTGAAACCGACGACACGTTTCTCCATCAGCCAATCTGACAGGATAAAACGCTGGCGGTAATGTCCTTGGCAACACCAAGTTTAACACAATGCCAAGTCTTTTTTTTTGTTTTGTTTTTCCACTTCAAGCTGTGCCAACCAGTAGGATTGCTAAACAAATGTCATCATTACGTCCCACAATCAATTATTAAGTTTAGGAATGAAGTGCAAAGGGCTGTAGCCAACCTTCTGCTGTTACCTTACCTGTGGGTCAATATATATATATATATTTTTGTAGACTTGGTTCCTCCTTTTGTAATTTATTTGTGGGTTTGCTTTGCGTTTTATTTTATGGGCTGCACCAATAGCTGCCCCTTACCAGGAGTATACAGGAGAATAATAATAATAATAATTATTATTATTATGTTAACAAAGCCGTCTGCACTGATCCCTGCTTTTTATTACCCATTTACTTATATATACCTCCCAAAACACTCCTCTGTAACAGGGATGCGCAAAGTTTTCCCCCTGCCGGCTCACCCCCGCCTGCTCGCGCTCCCCCTCTTACCATGTCTCCGGCGTTTCTGCCGTCACGCTGCCATATGACGCATGGCAATGCAACGTCACGTGGCCCCGTGGCGCCCTTTGACGCTGCGTTGCCATGGCGACGCGTCGGACGAAGCTACCGGAGATGAGGTAAGGGGCCTCATTTAATTTTAATGCCTTGGGGAAGAGCGCGGGGGCCTCTGTAAGCGCTGCGGGCCCCCCTGCAAATCATGCACGCCCCCCAGTTTGCACACCCTTGCTCTATAACACATGTGGAGAGACACTGGTGAACACCCCGGAGATTCCTGGGCAATATGCTAATTTAAATATTCCCTCGTATGTTATTTATATGCAACTCTGGGCATCCAGACGTGGCTCAGTAATTAAGATTATTGTTTTAATTACCAACTACGAAGTTCCTGCCAACATTTGCCCCGGATTGGAACTATTGCACTATGGAATAAGGGCCTATAAATCACAGTTTGGGTGGAGAGCACAGGGTGTTCTGAACCGTGTTGTCCATCATCCCGCTGTGTGCTGACCTGCACTTCCCACTTTCCATGAAATACTAAAATAGTGTGCGAGATCATGTTAAAGGTATAGGGCCATATTTATTAAACCACGCTAAGACCGAAGTCTTTTCACTTCACATTGTTTAGAAAATCTGGCCTGTAATTGCTCTAGGTTTGAGAGAGGCACAAGAGTCACTTGTTGTTATTTACCATCACATGTAACTAACTAGTAGTGAGCAAAACCATTATTGCACGAGTAACCATGTTAAAGAGACAATCAAAATTGGCGGTTTTTGTTTTTTTTAAAACGTGATTGAAACATGGAGTCTCTGGAGCTGAACCCCATTCATTTCGGCGCTGGGGACCCCCTGCTTCCAGAGATACTCACCTCCATAGCGGGTGCCGGTAGCCGCTCCGCTCGCATGGTTCACGTAATGGCGGAGTTTCAAAGCTCCCGCGCACCGCGGGCCAATAGTTAACCGGGACGTCATCAGGTTCGGCTTCCTATTGTCCCGCGTGACACGGGAGCTTTAAACTTTGCCCAGATACCGGCACCCCCTTTGGAAGTCTAACTCGGGAAGCAGGGGATCCGCCGAACTGAAACGAATAGGGGTTCAGCTGCGAAGAACCCCTGCTCCAAATCTTTGTTAATTTTTTTTTTAAAAGCCCACATGAATTGGCCCTTTAGGGGTGCGCAAACTTTCCTTAATGTGCCCTCCTGTCTCCTCTTCCCTCCGGCTCGCGCCCCGCACCCCCTCTGCGTGGCTCCGGCGTCAAATTATGTCACGTTGCTATGGCATTTGATGCCGGTTGCCATCGAGAGGCATCGCTGAAGTTTACAGAGGCCATGCGCGATCCCCGGCATTTATTTTAAATGTCTGCGGGGCCTCTGTAACAGACGCTCCTCCCCCCCCCAACAGAAAATCTTGCGCCCCCCACTTTGCGCACCCCAGATGTTTGGGTAAAGTAGGTTAAAGTCCCTGTGCTAAATAACTGGGGCAAAACCGGTGCTAAAAGCAAGACAAGATTAAGCAAAGAAAACAATTCCCATGGAAACTAGAAAAAGGGAATTTCTTCTTTGATACATTTTGTTGTGGGTTTTTTTTGCACCAGTTTTTGCATTACCCCATTACCCCTACAAGAGATGGAACCCAATAGGGAATCATGCTGCATTGCCAATTTTTATTGGTTTTATCTAGAAGTGCAAGATGACCAGTCAGCTGTTTTTCCTTGTGTTTTTCAGTTAAAACCTTAAACCGGAATCCCTACATATGATTCATCACCTAGTGCAGTAGGCAGCCCCTGTTATCCTTAATTATTTTAATATTAAGCAGGTTGCATGATGGGATGTAATAGTGATGCAGTGTGGCCTCTGCTATACATTTTCTGGTAATAACTCATGTTGTATTGGAAACTGGATTGTTCCTCAATGGTGTTGAGACTGAACTAGAGCACCCAGGCATTAGCTCCACAAGAGGCTGCATGGTTTTAGCACAGCTCCGCTTCCATTCATGTGGGTGGGAGTTAAGGTGTGCTCTTTTGTGGATCTGGCCCTTACTAGTACGGCCTTTTAAATGTTGGGTATTCACAGTTAAATCCGCATACAGATACTGACATTAACTGATTTGAAGGGTGACAGATAGAGCCTGCAGCTAGTATAAAGGGGAAACGTATCAAAGGATTTCGGCATTATTTGCCACTGTGTTGAAATGAATTCATTTGACTGTGACAGAACCATGCAGGTCAGGACATCCCCACATAAAAGGGCAAATTAAATATGGTCCAGTTCTTGTCCTGCTCCAGCATTAGGCTAATCTCCGGTTCTTATGAAGTGTACACCATATTTGCAGGTTCTCTCAGTGATGCTACATGTGGTTTCATGCATTCAGGACCTGTTTTCTATGGTAACTTAAAGAGGCAATGTGTGTATGTGGGAAAAAAATACACTGTATATATAATTTTATCTTGGATGGAAAACCTTGCATGTTCCCATTCCTCGACTACTCTTACTGCTTTTAAGTATCAATACAAATGTAGCTAATAGGGCTTTTGGCCTCTAGAAGTACAACAATATTGTGTGTGTGTGTAGCACCACTGTGGGATCCTAAACTAATCTAAGGAGTCAACAGGATGTTTGAGGGTTAATCCTGGTAATGGCCCTTACACAAATGTTGTAGTTAGTCTATGCATATGTTGCAAAGTTATTAAGACAGGTGTTTAGCCACTCCTTGTTTCTAGAACGTGCTGGAAGGGTTACCTGATCTAGGGATTAGCATGGGCTAAGGTAGCCCAGTTACAGGGGTAGGGATGGTGACGACACAGAGGGGCATAAATAGGGCTGTAGATGCTTCTAGGCCCTTCGATCTCAGTGGACCCTGAATGAGGGGATCTCGTGTATAGTTTTTCCTTTTAAAGCTGCAGACCAAACAATATCCTACATCTGTGTTTTTTTAAATAAATCAGTTCTGTACTATGAGAAGATACTTGTAGCATTTTATGAAAACAACTCTGAATTACATTTTTAATGTATTATAATATAACAAGCATTTTTTGTTTCTATGGCAACCGTTTAGAAAGTCACATCCCCTTCCTCTTCTGAAACGAGTTCTGGCACACCCCTTTTTGAGCTCTGCCCTCTCTCTAGCAGTGCACCAATTGTATCTAGTGACTCTTCTGCTGCACTGAGCCATTTAGTGAACCCCCGAGCCGAATCTTCGCTGCTCAATCGGCAACGTAGCTAATTACTTATCATTGTGTGGATTGTATTGATGTACATATTAAAGGGGGGGAAAAATCTAAAAAAAATAAAAATCGCAGCTTGGACCGCTGCTTTAAATAGGGTAAGCAATATCTTCTTTGTTTTCTAAGATAGGGAAAGTATCCAATTTGTAAGATACAGATATAGTTATATTCTTGAACAGGTCACCCACAACAGGAAAAAAGTGACTACCTTACTACAGGTTTCCTCCAAAGAGACAAATAATAATAATACAAATAACAGAACATGGGAATAAGTGCTTCAAACATAAAAATTAACATTTAGGAAGAGGAGCCCCTGCTCCGAAGAGCTTACAATCTAATTGCTAGGTAGGAAGAACGTACAGAGACAGTAGGAGGGCGTTCTGGTAAGTGTATCTGCAAGGGGCCAAGCTTTATGTATCAGGTGTATAGTATTGGTACTCCATTGGATCAGCACTCCGTAATATAAAAAAAAGATAAAGAACAGAGAAAAAAAATACACTGATGTGTTCCTTTTGGTATGTGACAAAAGGGACAAGGAGGCCTTGAAACTTTGCTCATTTTGCTGTGATAACAGTGTGTCTGCAGACTAATCCCTATTGATGTTTGTATTTTTCTGTACATTAAAGAAGAAATCTAGATGATACCAAAAGGAACTTGTGAGTGTAATTTTTTCTCTATTCTTTATTGTTTTGTATAGTGCTGAGTGCTGATCCAAGTATATTTATTTTTTATAAATAAATGGTATACATAAACTCATTGATTGTCACTATGGCTACTTTTAGGCCTTCTCAATCGGAGCCTAGATAGTCACATTGGCACTCAATGGCAGCTTGTAATAAAAGTTTCACACTAACCCTGATGATGGCCGTCCTCATATTTAGGGCTGTAGCCCGAGACCAAAACTAAATATGCCCAAATATTTAAAAAGACCAGAAATTGGTGCACTCGCAGTACCTAGTACAGGTGCTCAGCAACAATGGTCTTCTGCAGCAGCACAAACCACCGGTCTCCCGGCATTTAATTTAAATGCCTTGGGGAAGAGCACGGGGCCTCTGTAACCGCCGTGGGCCCCCTCCACCCCCCCCAAAAAAACACGTTGTACACCCCTGCTGTAGAAGAAAAGAAGGGTTAGGGTGGAGTGCTTTTTAAATTACAGATTTGTGTTGGGATACTCTAAGCCAGGAGTTGCCAACTCGAGCTCTGAAGGTTTTAAGGATATCCCTGCTTCAGCACAGGTGGCTCAGTCATTGACTGAGCCACCAATTGACTCACCTGTGCTGAAGCAGAGATATCCCTCATACCTGGCTTGTTGGTGGCCCTTGAGGACTCAAGTTGGCCACTCCTGCTCTAAACAATCCTGACATATGTACCTGAGCCATTTCAGAGGCATTCTGCAAAATATTGTGATTTTAGTTTTACGCCATTGTTAATTGGAAGTAATATTTTTTTTCTTCTTCTTGCAAGTATCACAGTCAATGACTTCTCTTGAGCAGCTAATTAGTGCGATTATTCCACAGCTGCGTTAGTCCCCGCACAAAGGTTCTCTCTTGTTTTATCAAAAGGATCAGACTCTTTGGGAATGTTTCGACCTGACAGGCCTTAAATAACAAGACAATCTGTACCAAGGAAAATCTGACGGTGTGCCCTGGAAATCTGTGTTTGATCTTTCCTAAAACAACAGGAATCCCCTTTACTTCGAAGGCTTTGTGTTGTGTTTTTTTTTATTGGTTTGTTTACAGTTTACCCCGAATGGAACCTTGGGGGTGACACATTGTGACAAATATTTCTTGCTAAACATGTATTTGTTTCAATCTCTTTGAGATGTTCAGTAATTGCTAGATTTCCCTACATGCTCCCAAGTTCCAAGCAGCGTCTAATTAGAAGGAGAAATGTGATGATTGATGTGGGATTGTTTGGGAGATTTCAGTGCTCTGAGTTTCAGCGAGAAGTCTGACACTGTGTTGGTGAAGCTGTTAAGGATCGCTGGGGTTTCTAAATATAAAATGCTAAGAACATCAGCAGAAGGAAGTAAAACACGACTTGTCTTCCTGCTGTATGTAGCATTATGGAGTTGACCTAATTAATTTGTATATCCCAGAACAAGACACTTTTATACACACAACACAGTGTGTTTACTGTTATGTAGTATTTAGGGGGCGGGGGGTTTCACTAAACTCTGGTAAATCAGGGTACATATGTAATGTTACCTTAAAAAGGAACGGAGGTTATGTTCCTTCAGTTAACTTTGTATTCACTAAGCTAATTATATTATGTAACAGGCATAATTGAGATTGTTCACATAGGCTTAACGGCAAGTTATGGCTGTGTTAACGTCACCTTGCGTATTTTATGTTCGTTTTGCCATTACTCCTAATGAGTGAGCTTTTGTTGGAGTGGAGAGAGAGGAGAGGAAAATAACACAAGGAGATAACGCTATGATGTTATTAAAATGTTGCCTTTTTTTATTTGGATTAACAATTGGTATTTTAAGAGAAGATTTAGAGCAGCGGTGCGCAAACTGGTGGGGGGGGTGGGATTTTCTGGGGGGCGCGGGCGGTTGCAAAGGTCCCGCGCTCTTCCCCGAGGCATTTAAATGAAATGCCGGGGGAGTGCAAAGTCTCTGCAACTGCAACTTACTGGGATTCACCCAGCTTCTGGTCACGTCGCCATGACAAGGCGGCGTCAAATGATGCCGCGGAGTCATGTGACGTCACGTCATGTGACCCTCAGCGTCATTTGAGGCCAAGTCAATGGAGAGGGGTGGCGCAAGCTCTGGAGCCTGCACACGGGGGGCACAGCAAAAAAAAACTTTGCGCGCCCCTGATTTAGAGTTTCATTCATTTCCCTTCATTTAATTCATGTGTTGGGACATATATTGAGTCAAGTCATGAGAAAGCCCTCAGCAGAGTAACAGCCTCTCAACCAAACCAACGAATAGCTTGCCAAATACAATATATACTCCTTTTATTATTCATTTGATTGGTTCTAGATCCCAGCTGAGTGAACTGATGAAGCAATAATTAGGAAGAAATCTTAGACAATTCAAAATGGCAGCCAATGATTTTACATTAGTTTTTTTCTCTAACATCAAAGACTACTAGAAATATTCCCTATGACACATATTACTTATGTAACAGTATTTGTAACCATGCATCATTTGTCATCTTAACTCTATGCCCAGGACATACTTGGAAACGAGAGGTAACTTTCAATGTATTATTTTCCGATAACACATTTTATAAATAAATATTCACTAAAGAGTGCTACACTATAGCTCAGCGGTGCGCTAACTGGAGGGCGCTTCATTTTCGGGGGGGGGGGCGTGGCAGTTATAGAGGTCCCGCACTCCCCCCCCCCCCCCCCCAGGCATTTAAATTAAATGCCGGGGGACTACGCGAGGCCTCTATAACACACTTCCCTTCCCTTCCAGTGACGCGTCGTCCTGGTAACCCGGCGTCAAATAACACCGCGGGGGTGACGTCACGTTACCATGGCAACCTGATGTCACTTGACCCTGTGTGTCATTTGACAACGGGTTCGAGCAGGGGGGGGGGTGCGAGGCGCCGAGGAGAGCAGGCAGGGGTGCGCACGGGGAAAAGTTTGTACCACTCTATCTCCCATTCAATCGGATTTGAGGTGCTGAAATGTGGCAACCTTCAGTTAATATGAGCCTATGCTAGATATGACCATACAAATAATCAAAGAGTTGGGAGATCATATCCTGAGCGTTGAAACAAAAGACAGTGAAAATGTTATTAATAACGATATAAGTATGTATGTATGTATAAAAAAAAAGGAATCACGGAAACAAATGTTACTTGAGTAATATGGTCTAATGGCCGCACAGAGGAATTCATTATTTTTTTTTACATTCATAAAGCCTGTTTAGAAAGAAATTGGGATCGCTGCCGGCATTTACTCACAGTTTTTCTGAATGATCAGTACTGTAAGTAACACTTGAATTTCTTAACATCGCCAACGACATTTATTTAAACACGAAACCTACCACCAGTCAAAGTTATCCCCAGGGATTTATTTCTGCAAATGACTAAAATAAATTATCTTTGTGTGGTCACTAATCCATAATCCCAGATCTGCCACTAAACTTTGCTGGGATGCAAATGGTTTATTGGGTATTTCATGGGAAATAGTGAGGGACACTGCAATGAATGCTGGTGATGCTAATTATTTTTTTAGGGAGCGATGTTCTCCATAGAGAAGGGGATTGTAGAGAATACAGTACTGCTGTATGCTGGGGCGTTTACATAGAAATACACGTTAATTACTGCATTAAATATGAAGATTATAATAGTGCTGTTCTGTGCTGCACAGTAATAAAATGACAAAAGAAACAGATGATGTGGTAAAAATGTTTGCTACGCATTATATATTTTATGTTACTTTTTATTACATTGCAGCAGTCAACTCCGATATTTGTTGTCTTCTAGCAAGACGAAAACAAAACTTCTGACTTGAAGCTGTCAAATGCCAGTTTACCTGGAGCAGAATGAGTTTGCTGGTTGATTGGCACATTTAAGAGCAATACACGCATCTTTATATGTGCACTGTGCACATCGCTAACATTTCGGACTAATTAGGAGCCTATCTTTTTGCCTTCCCACAGCAGCTCAACAGAGCATCCAGGAGCTTCCAAGCCTCCTCTAAGCTCCTCCAGTATGACCTCACGAATTTTGCTACGGCAGCAGCTCATGCGTGAGCAGATGCAAGAGCAAGAGCGTCGGGAACAGCAGCAGAAGCATCAGGCAGCTCAGTTCATGCAACAGCGAGTACCAGTCTGCCACACACCAGCTATTAACGTGAGTGTCTCTGCCAGCCTGCCTGCTGCCACCCAGGTACCAATGGAAGTTCTCAAGGTATGTGACGATACCTTTTTGGATGACATTCAGATGTACCTGATGTATTTCTGTTGCTGTTGTTTGTTTAGAGGGTGCTAACGAGACCTTGCGGGACACACTCGCCCTCTTTACTGTGCTATGAAATTCCTATTGCGGAGACGTTGACTTCACCTCCATGTGTTCTAACAACAGTTTGTTTGAAAGATTCAACCAGTCTCCCTATAGCGGGGGTGCCCTACTCCAGCCCTCAAGAGCTACCAACTGGTCAGGTTTTCAGGATATCCCTGATTCAGCTCAGGTGCCTCAATCAGTGGCTCAGTCAAATATGGATTGGGCCACCTGTGCTGAAGCAGGGATATTCTGAAAACCGGACCTGTTGGTAGCTCTTTAGGTCTGGAGTTGGCTACCTTACCCTATAGTTTCATATACGTCTTAGTCCTCTGTATGATTAACCTCTCCTGTATTTATATATTTTTTTATGATTACAGTGTTGGAGTTATGCACAAAAAAAATACAAATAATAACCATCCAAAAATTAAGTTGGCACCTGATTAAACCCATTTGCTCTTCGAAGGCTTGCAGCGCATTGCTGAGCAACGAAGGGATCTTTACCTTGATCTGAAATAATTCTTTTGATGTTTGCTTCTGACGTGTGAATGAAACTTTAAGGAAGGTCAAGCTCTGAATTCCGTTGGCACAAATAGGGACTACTTTGCAGCTATCTGGCCCCGCAGTGCATTGCAGAGTAAATGAATGATAACATGTGGACCAATGCATTGCAGAACTGTTACTGGCACTAAAGGTTCTTCTTTATGCAAGGTTTGTTTTCAAGAAAGATCAGTGCAGTGCTTCACTTATGAAGCTGGGATGCTCAAATGAAGTCTTTCTATTTTCTCCCTCCTATATCCAACAATTTTTTATCCTGAATGTATTCTTAATGATATTTTACCTCTTCCCCCAAAAAACGTAATTCTATGTATGAAGCAAGCTTCCAGCCTTCTGCAAATCGCCATTGTAATCCTTTTTTGCTCAGATGAGTTGCTGGCTCCAGTCGCTTTGATTCCTTGTTAGACTAGAAACGGCAGGAGCTTGTTAGTATCTTTTCACCAGGGGACATGTAGCTTCCTAATTACTGGAAAATGTTCCGTGCTTAAGAATAGATTTAATTTCACACATTGAGACTTAGTCCAGATAAAGTAAAGCAACACAATACATCTTCATCAAAAGAAGAGCGATAAAATCCTCGCGGAGACAACGGGGAACAGAAGTTGGGTCACGGAAGGAATACAGTGTAAGTAGAAAGAAACACTTATTAAACAGCAGCAGTTGGGTTTTTCTTCCTTGTATTCATGTTTATATTGTTTATTTAGAACTAAAACAGAAAGTAGATGGAAACTGAAGCTGAATGAAAATATATAGTTTATTTTGCACTATGTTACGAGGCAGAGTAGGCTAGCTTATAATAATGGTAATTTCAAATATGACGTGTCCCTCAAACAGATTCATTTTAATGTCTCAAGTGAGCGGTTTAGGGTCTAAAGCCGGGATTCACTAAACTAAGATGCTGGGTGTTGTACCTCGATCCTGCATTGACCACCATTCAAGTCTGCTGCAATTAACGCTGGATCAGGGTACGATACCCAGCATCGTGGCTTAGTGCAGGGGTGCGCAAACTGGGGGGCGCAAGATTTTTCAGAGGGGGCCCTGCATTTGTAACGGCCCGCGCTCTTCCCCCTCCCCCCCAAGGAATGCCGGGGGATCGTGTGAGGCCTCTACAACTTTATTTACCTTGTCTTCGGCGACGCGTCGCCATGGCAACGCAGCGCCAAATGACGCTACAGGGTAACGTGACATCACATTGCCTTCAAGTTACCCCATGGCGTCATTTGATGCTGAGAGCTGGAGACAAGTTAAGGGGAGGGGGGCGCGAGCAGGGAGGGAAGCAGGCAGGGGGGGGCGCAGCAGAGAAAGATTGCGCACCCCTGGCTTAGTGAATCCTGGCAAGATGGTAGTAATCTGGTAGGTACAATGTATGAAAGGCTCTTCTGACTATACAACCTGTGCAACAAATGGGCAAGAAACAGCACTAGATGTATCACTGAAAATAACACCAATAGAATGGCACGGAATTATACTCTTTGACTCACCTGCTGCAATTTGCTGCCAATGTTTTGTACAGGTTTTCCAGTTGGGAGACTTTGGTCCTCATTAAATACCATGTAAAGTTTCCAAACAGTGGAAGCTGACGCATCGTTAACTGTCACTATGTGTGAGCTTCCCATGATATTGATGACTGGGGGTGGGGTGAAGCGTAATACCCATGTATCGTGCATGGCTGAAATATTCCATAATTTGTCTCTTGCATCTCATCTTTTTGCTTCATCAAGTTTATGCCGCTCATGACATTTTCCTAAGGATTAGAGATGGGCAAACCAGTCCAAATCCATTCCCCAGAATTTCCTGAGTCTGCCATTCAAATCCTTCCTGCGGTGTAAAATCCGCTGACGGATTGTTACAGTTTCAAACCATGCGTATTAATCCAAAACCGCCGCTGGTTACAAGCCGCGGGTGGATTTTAACAGTCCATCCACGGATTCCGCGATCTGCTGACGGATTGTAAGAATCCAATTCTGCATATTTGGATTCTTAAATCCGTAAATGGATTGCGGAAACGCAAAAGGCAGATTGCCTTTTTTGAGACTGATCCGCAGTCCAAAGGAATCGTCCGATCCACCCGTCTCTCTACTGGGCTTGCAAAGGGGTGTACTAGCACAGGATGAGCATTTCAAATGACTCAAGGAAGTCTAAAGATCTGATAGATTCAACTATCAAATGTGTGTTATAAGAAAGTAACTCCTTGCTTAACTTCTGATGTGCCAAATATAACACTTTTTATACCATTAAAATAGGATTCAAATGCAGCATAGCACGAGAAAGCATTGTCAACATCAATAATAATACGTTTGTAGATTGTGATTCATTTTATCCGATAAGCAGGAAAATTTATTTATTTATGTTGCGGCAAAGGGATGTTTGAGGCAACAATGTATCAAGTAACTGGTCCGCGCATTTGCGTGAAAAAAAAATGATAATTTTTTTTTTGTCGGAAACCAGACATATTTCTAAAGTGTATTTGTACTGTTGTCTAATTTGGTGCACATGCTACTCTAGTATTCTGCGCTAATGAGACTTGCGCCGCCCTTGAGGTGCTGGAGGAAACCAACGCCAACAAACGTCAAGGAAAGTAACGCAAGCCGCAAATTATTTAATACACAGACCTGCACCGACATGCAAATGTTACTCCGCCCTAACTCCTCCCACTTACTCCACAAATCCCTCATCTCGTTACAGACATCCCCCAAAAATAGCGCAACTAAGATTGCTGCATAGATGCAGCCTGGCGCATGCATTTTTCAGCGCCAATTGCGTTTAAATAAAGGCTTTGTGCTTATATATTGCTATATAGAACTATATTTCTGATGTGAAATCCATGAAGAGCCTACACCAGGGGTAGCCAACTCCAGTCCTCAAGGCCCACCAACAGGTCAGGTTTTCAGGATATCCCGTCTTCAGCACAGGTGACTGAGCCACTGATTGAGCCACCCGTGCTGAAGCAGGGATATCCTGAAAACCTGACCTGTTGGTGGGCCTTGAGGACTGGCGTTGAGCACCCCTGATATAGACCATTAAATGAAGTCACAATAGGTAAAATATATTATCTTTAGGACCAACACGGCTTCTTTGGTTACTAGAACTGTCATAAATAAGACTTTTGGGTTCTCTAAAATGGCAATGAATGTGCTGTGGATGGAGCCAGTGTTTAGCTTTGTAACGCCAGCTTACTCACTTGCGAAAACATTGCAGATAACACTATCCACTCTTTACATTTCAGATAATGAAATGCTCCCTTTCTTTTAGATCGTGGCGAAATAATTCCTGTGTCATTCTGAATTAAATAATGAGGAGTTCCATAACAAATCTCATTTAGCAAATCTAATAGGCAAAATTGCTGGAGATTCGTTCAGCTCTATTTAAATGAATGGGACAACAAATCTTCCCCTACACGGGAATGCAGATCTCCGTGTCGGCCACTCCCTCCCATTCTGTGAACGAACCAACGTGTCTGGTAAAGCTGTAACTTGGGGTGCGGCCACGCTGCCGCTGAGCGCGCTCATGCCTGAGAGCGGTGACATCACCAACTCTCCAAGCATGAGCGCAGGGTGTCCTGCATTATTTTGCAACCGCGAGCGGGAGGGGCGTGGATCGAAGCTATTGCCGTGTGTAAGGTGTGGGTGTGTGTGTGTGTGTGTGTGTGTGGGGGGGTGGCTGTGTGCATTAACTGCTGCTGAGCATGCTTCAAAATCAATTTTCTTTGTCTCTCCAAGCGCCGAGCGTGGGAGAGCATAAGTGCCCGTGCACGAGCGCGCGTGCAGATTCACAATCACTGAAGTAAACGCGCATGGACGCAGCCTTATGCACCTTGTATTTGCCTAATTAACACTTCTCAGTATAAAGAAGAATATATTTGAATGAAATATAAATCCTCTAGTTTTCTATTGCACAGAAATATTAAAAGTGGGTGTTAAAGTTAATTTTCACACCTCCTAACGCATTGCAGTGTTGGCATCCATGCAGCATGCTTTGCTACCTGTGGTTACATGAACTCCAGTCTAGGGTAAACTTGCCGCTGTGGGCTGCTCACAGCCGGCCGTCTTGCCGTGAAGATAACCCACCTAGCCTTTCCCCTTAACCCAAAAGCCCCTAACATTAAATCCTTACTCTAACCCATTTACCCCATCCACTAAAACCCTTACCTTAACCCGTAATGCTAACGCTAATCTTCACCCTAAAACCTTAACCCCTTACTCTAAAACCCCTAACTTTGACCCCATGCCCTAAAACCCCAGGCCTTAACCCCTTACCCTCAAAAGCTAAACCTTAACCCCTCACCCTAAAACCCATAATCGGAGCCCTTACCCTAAAATCCCTAACATTAATGCCTTACCCTAACCCCCAAACCTTAACCCCTTACCTTTAACCCCTTAATAACTTACCTTAGCGGTGAAATGGTTGTTGGCGAGTTGGCTGCTACAAGTGGTCCCCTTCCGCATTAAACCAGTGTACAGATCATATTCCCACGTACAAGCTATGCTGTTTGTGAGCACACCTTTGTAAGCCGAAGTTGAAAAGTTATTTAAGTATATTAAAGCACATATAAATATGTTTTAGGGGTAAGTGCCTTCATTTTCTTTGCAACATGAACATACAGAGTATACACTCCACTCAGCGTGTTGCCCATCAGAATAATCCTTTAGGGATTGTCACACACAGACCTTGGTATTTTAGCTAATAGATCTTGCGAGAAATATTTTGCCATATCATCAGAGAATGACAATGACCAGAATAACTAATATACAGATATACAGAGGCACTCCCAATACCAAGTGGAGTACAAAAAATATAAAGAGAATGAACCTTGGTGCAAGCCCATCACTGCCCCTGTGTTCCAAAGAGGTCTACAGTAATGAAAGGCTTTGTGTAAATGACCCCTTAAGGAGAAGTACAATATATGCTTTGCTGTTTCTTTGTTCATTTTTTATTTTGGGGGTTACCTTTGTTTTTGCACCCGGTACTTCATTTTTACACAGCACCAAATGTGTTGTCCACCCATCTTTGCACACAAATCTCACATATTTTCCACCATAGCCATTCCGCTGCGGACACACACATCTCTGCATACGCTATTTTTATTACCAGATGCACGTTCCAGCCTCCAATCAGACACCAGCACTGCGCTGTCCAATCCGATGCCACCAATGTTTGTTGTGCCCTTATAGGCTGTTACATATATATTTTGTTGCATTCTTTCTTTTGTTATGTGAGTATAACCTTGGGAATAGCTTGCATCATACTACAGGTAGAAAAAAGGGGGGTCCTCCGGCGCGTTACTCTGCTTGTGGCTCCACGGCGTTTAAGGCATATAAGTGAGGGAGAGAAGAGAGGGGACCACAGTAAAGGACCAATACAGTGATTATACACAGCTCTTCGTTTGATTGGGGAGGGAGGGAGGGGGGGGAGTAGGGGTTTGTTGGGGGATCAATAGAGATTGAACGATACTGCTACATAAAGGAGACACACTTACATCAAAAATATCTAATATCTTGAATTCTTCTACTCTTCTCCTTATATAGCTGCGTGTTGTTGAGGGTGAGGAAAAACCTCCTGGTATCCTCCTTAGCAAAAAATAAAGGGAAAAAATAGTGCAATACAGTTTATTAACAATGGAAAAAAAGAGATTGAACACTTACAAGCGGCCGATAATTTCAGGCATAGAGAGGAGATGCTGCCAGACTCCACAACGGATCCCTTCCTGGGTTGGGCTGCTTTGTCCTGGCTGTTTCCCTGTTGGCAGATGGTTGCTGTGTTGATCTTCACTTCGGGTGGCTGGGATTGAGAGTTTCCAAAAGCCCGTGCACAGGCTATGTCCTCCTCAAAAACGGCCTGTCCCTCAGCATACACAGCATACAGATTTCAGCTCCCTGCTCCGGTGCGCATGCGCATGCGCAGACGGCGGGATCGCCGAGCCAGATAGTACAGGGGAGTCAAGTCCTCACTACGGTGGCTTGTAATGGCCAAAAAACGTCAAACGCGTTTCGCCAATGCTTCCTCAATCTCCTCTCTATGCCTGAAATTATCGGCCGCTTGTAAGTGTTCAATCTCTTTTTTTCCATTGTTAATAAACTGTATTGCACTATTTTTTCCCTTTATTTTTTGCTAAGGAGGATACCAGGAGGTTTTTCCTCACCCTCAACAACACGCAGCTATATAAGGAGAAGAGTAGAAGAATTCAAGATATTAGATATTTTTGATGTAAGTGTGTCTCCTTTATGTAGCAGTATCGTTCAATCTCTATTGATCCCCCAACAAACCCCTACTCCCCCCCCTCCCTCCCTCCCTCCCCAATCAAACGAAGAGCTGTGTATAATCACTGTATTGGTCCTTTACTGTGGTCCCCTCTCTTCTCTCCCTCACTTATATGCCTTAAACGCCGTGGAGCCACAAGCAGAGTAACGCGCCGGAGGACCCCCCTTTTTTCTACCAGTATCCACACAGAGGTTGGTGAATCACCTCTGAGAGACTCAGGCTGCGGAACTGCTTTGTGCCAAGGACAGGAGCCATATATTGAACAGTAGGCTAATTCTTTTTTGGCGCAACTTTTCTCTCTTTTTATCATGCATCATACTACAGTATATAGTAAACCCAACTGAAGAATTACTCCGGTGTTTGTGTGTCTTCTGTAAGAATATTTTCCTTAACAGTAATATATACAGAAAAAGGATGGAGGCACACAGGGAGTGCTACAAAAATTGCTAGTTTTGCTGCACAGAGCTACAGCAGAGGTACTTAAACTCTCCCCCTCCCCCCCCCTCCAGCAGGTCAGGTTTTCAGGATCTCCCTGCTTCAGCACAGGTGGCACGCCCAGAGGCTCAGTCAAAGATTGAGCCACCTGTGCTGAAGCAGGGACTGATTGAGTAATGTAGCAGGGATATCTTGAAAACCTGACCTGTTGGGGGAGGGGGGGAGGTGTGTGAGGGGGGCTTGAGGACTGGAGTTGAGCACCCCAGATCTACAGTAAGGTTTCGGGGACAAAGCCCTTTCCTCAGACAAAAGCCACCCGTCCCAGAATGACATAGTATCTGTCTTCTTAACTGGTTAGCTTAAGGCAGTTCCGAATAACTCACAGGAACACAGATCCAAGTTATGAAACATAGAAAAAAGGATACTGACAAGTCCGTTACCTTTTCTAGAATACGGCACAGATAGTCAATTTTATGCCATGAAGTTAAGTTCTTACTTACATTTACCTTTCTCCACTTCATATGTATCTCTCTTAGTTGGCTTCCTCCCCCCCCCCCCTTTGCTTTTCTTTGGTCCTTTGATTTATTGCGGCTTCCTCGTGTATACTTCTAGCTCATGTTGTCTCATAAATCAGAGTCGCTTAGTGAAGAATTCTCATCCGGTTGGGTTTCTGGTGCAAAATACAAAGTGTTCTCTGAACAGGTGCAGTGACTGCTGTGCCATGGAACAGGAAAACAGTCCCAGCCATCCATTCTTCTGTCTGGAAAACCTGTGTGACAAACGCAAAGTCAGGGGCGTTGCATTTTCGATGACTTTCGCTTTCAAAATGTGATTGAACCTGTAAAAAAAAAAAAACATTTTATTTGACGTTGCGGGGCTGCAATTTCACCACTTTAAAAAGGCGAAATAGCGATTTAAAAAAAAAAAAAAAATGTATTTAACAATTTGGCCCACCTTAGTTGATGCCAAAAAGGCACAACTTTTTTGTATTTCAAACAAAACTGCGCCGAAACAAACCTCACTAGTTTTGCACAACTTTACTCGTTGCAGTACACACTTTACGACACCAGAGGCCTTGGAATGTGTTTTGTTTCTGTGCATTGGATACAGAAACTGTAACTCTGGGTAGGATACCAAGCTGACTATATTAATGCAGGGGAGCGCACTCTTTTTCCCCCTGCGCCCCCCTGCCGGCTGTCCTCCTCTCCGCGCCCCCCTTCCTCCTTGACCTTGGTTCCCGGCGCCTGGGCGTCATGACGTCACGTTGCCATAGCAACGCGGCGTCATTTGCCATGGCGACGCATCTCCAGATGCCTGCTGAACCACGGTAAGTAAGGTTTTACAGAGGCCTTCGCGGCTTCCCCGGCACTTAATTTAAATGCCTTCGGGAAGCGCGCACCCCCCGCAGTTAATCTCGCGCCCCCCAGTTTGCGCACCGCTGTATTTATGCATGCAAGATGACAATTTATTATTCTGTGCTTCAACATCTGAAAGACAGGTTGGAATATTTTATTTTTAGTAACGTCCTCTCAGTCCTTGTTGCTGCATGTAAACACCCCCTGTATCGGTTACAAATACAAGAAACGCAAGGTAAATGTGTACATTGCAGAGATGAGAACACACATTTTTTTATACAGTATTTGCACAATTTTAACAGTCCATAATAATTTACAGAAGCTTTTATAAATATAAAATAATCTACCGTTATTAGCTTCCAAAAATCGCCTTTTTTTTTTTTATATAACTTGTATTTTATTGGTGTGTAAATACATGATATACATGAAAAACATATCCAATACATGGTAAACAGGGTAGCATATATTACATATTTAATGAGCCCACGCGGTTTTTCGAGCCCTACTTCGCCGCGTAGGTAAAGATCTTATTTTAAGTGATGTGTATCCATGGTAAAATAATATTTGTTATAAACAAGGAAATTTTTTGAATACAATTCCCATGAATGTAAATCCTTTTTGTTTGTTGATGATATGATTAAGCCTTATCGAAACTGGTTCCCATGGGCGTAAGAAGAGAAAAGTACAGCACTTAGAAGCATTGGTGTACAATAAAATGCCCCAATTTTTCTCCAAAACTCCATTGTACAGACCCCTACGTAATTTAATGCTCTCCCTGTGTAACAAGCACCAAACATGGTTCTCCTACACCAAATACAATATCTTTACCTCCAAAGTTTCTCCTCGTGTATTTTACTGTTTCGTGTATTTTACTGTTCTACAGTCTGCTAGGTTTCTGCCCAGAAGACGTGACATGGTTATATTTCTTTGTTGTGGTTGTATAACTATGCCTTTTTTAGTTTCTTAATAGCCAAAGCCTTAGTTGTGATTAAATTGGAAGTGACAAGCAAAGAGGCATTCCTGCCATTCAAGAGAGGTTTAAGGAATTTCTTATTGGCCAAACTACAAATATGTAGCGGTTTTTTTCCCCAGCACCGCATGGCAATTTCAACCTGACTGACTGCGACAAGATTAGTGAGGGTTTTTTTTTTTTAGGCACGACTATAAACGTAGTAAAATTTAGATTACGGCTGAGCTCCAAAACCTTGAAAGTAAAAACACTTACCTTTAAAAGATCGTGTCTGCCATTTGATTGGGGCCTTAATTACCGAAGAGAACTCTAACCTTTTGAGAAATAAGTAGGGGATAAATTTGAGGATCAGGACAAAAAAACGCAAACAGATTTACCACACACCGCTCAGTAATTCATCAAGGAATGTTGGTAATTAGCCCTGATTCTTGTTCGTTTCTTGGCTTATTTCTTAAAACTGGATGATCTACAATAATGCCTGCGCGTTTATTATCAACAGGCCGGCTCTCAAAACAAAACCAATATTGTGCACTGATTGGGGAATGAACTGCTGTTTAAGATCTTGCGCCTGGAAAAAGTAAATGCTCACGTTAGATCAGGTTTTAATGGTGCGTTAGATTTGATAATAATAATAATAAATGTTAACAAAAAGAGACGTTTGACCTTTAAATCAACCGTTTTACACAGTTTTTTCCCTCTCTTTATCTCTTCTGTAGCATTCAGTAGGTATGTTATAGGGTTTTTTTGTATGTTAAAAACAGGTTGATATTTCCTCTCATAATTAATACCAAGGTCACAAGGAGCTGACACCAGAAATTGAGCCAGGTTCCAATCATACAAACTCGGTGCCATTGTTTACAATCAGTGGCTTTACTCACTGAGCCACACCTTCTTGCGCTCCTCAGAGCGATCACAGCTCACTTATTACGGAAACTGAAGAGAAGTCCTCCTCTTCCATTTCCCAGTGTGCCAGATTGCGTCATGGCAGCGCAGAACGCGATCTCTCCTAGAAAATGGGCTAAACCTAGACCATGTTATAGCCACTACGCCATGGGGATCTCAAAAGTGTTAATTATCAGATACAGGCAGTCCTCGGTTATCCAACGGAATCCGTTCTGGAAGTAGCGTTGGATAGTGAAACCGTTGTAAAGCGAGTCCCATGTTAATCAGTGGCGGTGAGCGTTGGATAACGCATTCCGGCGTCGAAAAACGGCCCGTAGGGTTGGATTGTAAAGCGTTGGATATGCCATTCGTTGTAAAGTGAAACGTTGGATAACGAGGACTACCTGTATGTGTATGTCTAGGAAGGAATGAAACAAGAAAACAATAATGTTGAATATGTGCTGTGGGTATTTATCCTTCATGCTCCCAACTAATTCTGAAAACAACTGCAAGATGCTGCATTGCATAGTTCACACCCAGAGATCATAGCCTTCCATGCTGGAAGATGTCATGAGCCCCTTTAAGTGCATGGGCCATAACGGGTCATATTTATTAAGCAGTGTTACACCATCTGTGCCGGAAGACGAATTATAGCCCATTTTCTTTAATCGGACGTAAAGAGACATACAGTATTTACCAAGCCCTGCTGGAAGGTGTCTTACGGAGGAGAATGACTTAGTAAATACGACCCTTTAAGGCCCTAATTCGCTAGGCTGCCTCAGCCTATTTAAAGTGACAAATAACGCAGTATTCACTAGTGCCAATCATGGTGTTATTTATATCGGCCGTAATTCTAAAGGAAAGGCAAACTAGCTTATTACAGCATAAAATGAGATCCACCCCACTACGCACTTTAAAGGTTAATGCCGGGAGATACATTATTTACATCAAACCTAAGTGTGGCGTTACACCCATCCAGACAATACAAAAGCCTATATTCAGGATAAGGATGGGAGTAATGCCAGAGTTGGGCATACCTGTAATAACGTAGGGTTATTCCACTTTCCTCTTCTCTCCAGCAAAAGCCCTACAGTATTTCAGGGACTGGATGGGGAGTAACGCTACGGTCAGTAGTGGATTACGTATAAACTAAATAAGCTACAGCTTAGGGCCTAGCAATTTGAGGGGCTTCCAAATACTAAGAACATTTTCCTTTTTTGAAATACCTAGAATAAAGTTGCGAGGCCCCGTAAATCCAAAGGGTCTTTTCACACTAAATATCTGGGAGGTTTTAGCAAGTTTATAATCAAATTATTTTCTCTCATGAAAAAGTCTGCCCATGTAATTATTCGAATAAAAACCTTTAATTTGTATTAATCGTTCTTTCTGTAATATTTCTTTCTTTTTTATTATAGGGGCCTCCTCTATATCATAGCTTAGGGCCTCACAAAGTCTTAATGTGACACTGGACATGGTAACACAGCGCTGTCCTAAAGTAACGTGACGCTAACCCTAAGCTAATAAGCTCTATCCCGGCTGTTGTTTTGGCATATAATTAGTTTAGTAATTAAGGTGTTTACTCTGGGAAGATTAAATCCATTGCTGTTTTAGGTAATGTCACAATATTTTCCGTGATTTTACAGAACTTATTAGATATGTATGTATGTCTTTATTTATATAGCGCCATTAATGTACATACAGCACCGACATTGTTTATTGCACTAAATCACGACGGCACGCCGAGATCTACCCCAGCTGCCGCCAGTAACAACCGCGCGCCGCCGCGTTTCCCCCACGCACCCCCCCTCCATTTCGCGCGCAATTTACCTCCCTTCCCGACACCGTACCCGGCTCCTGCTCTGCCCCTCTGCTTCCCCGCACCCCCGCTTACCTTCATTTGATCTCCAGGGGTGTCGGGGAAGCCTGGGGAAGCCGGGGAAGACGGGGAAGCCGGGCGCGCATGTTACTGTGACGTCACAGTGCGCCGCCACGCGCCGCGGCTACCCGCTTCCCAGCCGCATGGAGCCGGCGGCTTTTGCTTCAATAAGCAATGTCGCTACTGTAGCGCTTCACAGCAGTAATATACGCGACGATCATATAAATAATATAAATAACACATAAAGGGGAGAAGTGCTTCAGAAATAAAAGTACCATTTAGGAAAAGGAGTTCCTGCTCCGAAAAACTTACAATCTAATTTGCTGAACATACAGAACACCTACAAGCTCATATTGAACCCCCAATATAACCACAATATATATATAAGCATATAAGTGTCACAGAGGAGTGCTACTGAGCATGGCAATATATATATTTAAAACCAGAGACAGAACATGAAACACAGACAGAGCTCAGTGCACATCCAATGAAACTTATACACGTTACAGGTTATTAAGAATTTATATTAGTGTTAGGTACCCTTGAGATGTGGTCTGCCGTGTAGTGGCTCAGGGGCTTACAACACTTTGGTCAAAATGTTAAACTAAAAGACCAGTTTATTCAAAAGATATCTATACATATATATTTAGGCACTGTACCGTGTATAAGTTTCATTGGATGTGCACTGAGCTCTGTCTGTGTTTCATGTTCTGTCTCTGGTTTTAAATCTAATTTGCTTGCAGGAAGAACGTACAGAGTCAGTAGGAGGGCGTTCTGGTAAGTGCGTCTGCAAGGGGCCAAGGTTAATGTATGAGGTGTTAATAATCAGCCATGGAGCTACTCGTATGCTTCCTTAAGCAGGTGTGTTTTGAGGGGGTCTTAAAGGTGGGTAGAGAGGGTGCTAGTCGGGTATTGAGGGGGAGGGCATTCCAGAGGTGTGGGGGCAGAGAAAACATCCTTGAGCAGAACGCAAGAATCGGGATGGTGCATAGCGAGAAATTAGGGCTGAGTTGTAAGGAGGGGCAGAAGAGTGTAAAGCTTTAAAAGTGAGGAGGAGAATTAAATGTGTGATACGGGATTGGGCCTATGTTAACCTAATGAGTTACAACCATCAATCCTACTTCTAAAGTAAGCAGAGGCAACTTATCACTGAAGACATTTGAAATAAATATTACAAATATGTCACAGGAAGGACCGTTTTTACCAGAATAATTAGTGTATAAAATGGCAAATCGTGTTCACTTAATCAGATTTCATAAGTACTGCGCTGCGAAAAAAAACTGTGAAATTGTAATTTGTGCTTTATGTAAAGACTCCATACAGATTTCTGCCAACATCTGGACCGGAAGGTTACAGTAAATGTATTCACTGTATCTGTTTGGTATGTTTGTTACTTTTACAGCTATCATTAAAAGTTCAAGAATCTTAACATTTCAAGCTCTGTTTTTGTCTGCATAAAAATTGTATAAATGTTCAAGTTGTCTCTTGTAAAAACGGCATACATTGTAGATTACATATCTTTTGTGATCATTCCTATTAAGGAGATGGAAAGCAAACCCTGAATAATTATCCATAGCACTGAACCGTTTACCCTGAAAAGTATTGCAGAAAAGGGTGTTTATAGTGAACTGATAGCCATTGATTGAGCCACCTGTACGGAAGCAGGGATATTCTTAAAACCTGACCTGTTTGTGGCCCTTAAGGGCAGGAGTTGGCCGCCTCTGGTCTAAAGGCAGCAGAAAAGTTGGAGTATTTTTAAATTCACCCTAATAAATAACCTACATTTGTTTTTATTTTATACTTTAACACGGTTGTAACTCTGGTATACTTCAGAGCTGAACCCCGCCATTTTCAGCTCTGAGTATCCCCCGGAGATCCTGAGATACTTAGGGGGCCAAGTTACCGTATTACTTCCTGATTTTTAAATGGCCATCCACTAGGAAACCGCAACCAATGATGTTGTAGGTTTCTATTGGACTGATATGTGTCAGCCATTTTGTATCCCCTGAGGGAGATTTAAACCCAGCAAGTTTCTGGTAAGAATCTCGAGAACCGGGGAAGGGGAGGTCAACTGAGCTGAAAATAGCAGTGTTTGGTTCAGGGAGGGGGTAGGGGAGGGAGGGGGGGGTACCCCTACTTAAGTATTCAAAACTAGAGCAAAGGTCTGACCCCACTAACTCGTGACAGCAACCGTCAATGCATTTGAAATGATCATTTACATTTTAGAGTACTGTATACTTTTTGAAGCATGGAAAAACAACATTCAGAAACGTATTGGGCTTGAGGAAAAAGGTAAATAAATGCATTAAATAGAGTAATTTAAGACAACTTGATGCGTTCAAGATGTTTGTATAAAACGTTTTAGTTGCAACCCCTTATTTGCCAGTCCATAGACATGTTGCGAAAGGCCATCCATTAACAACTGGCTAGCTAGACTAAAACACATGATACAAGCCTTAGGCTTAAACTCCTCTGCACACATAACACTAGTACTATATAGGATTTCTTCTTCTTTCTTTTTTTTTTTAAAGTATCTCCGTAAGATGTACGCGGTCATGTGAAGATTCCTGTAATACACTGATCACATTATTAATCTGTAATAAAGGCGGAGGCAACAAATCATATGATATGTTAAACATGCACATGTAAGGCGATGTCTCAAGGTAATACTTATTAGTCCAGCGCAGTAGAACACTCAAAGGTAGTGGCCGAGTGATCAGTATTTATTCATCCAATGTTTGGGTCCAGCACAGTAGACTTTTAAATAATATAGATTTTTCATTGCAGCATTTTTGGCAGCAAGAGATGTTAGGTGGTTTCTGGTATCTCCTTTGGACATAGAATTTGAGGATTTAGTTTGAAAATATATTCATAATAATTTATTCACTTTTATAGGACTTGTTAAAAATGGAACGAGTGTGATATGTTTTGTAAGAGGAGACTGATTATTATTTTTTTAATCTGTTATAATAAGTGGATATTACCAGATGATCACATTTATTAACTGTCCTAATTAATTTCCTTAACTGTGTATTATTTATACCCCGGAAGTAACATCTACAGAAACTGGGCAAACTCACCGCCACACTTTGTTCTGTGAAGCGATTCTTATCTGAATCATCCAAGGAAAATGCTGACTGTCGGGTGTGTGTATTCAACAGATCCAGTTGTTTTCATAATACAAGCACTGTAAATCATTCAGGTCAAATGCAGATTTTCAAAAGCCACAATGCCTACCGGTATATGATTTGTATTCATTCAGTTGTTCTGGGCTGGTGCAAGAAAATCACGCTTCACCCTGAGGTTGATAATGAGATTTATTTGTGATCAGATTATTCTATACAATGGTGTTATACACTGTACTATGATTCAGCGACTTCTCGCACTGTGTAATGTAACACTTTATTTATCTCGTTAAGTTTATATATAGCTGCGATTGCTGTTGAAAGCAGCACAGTATCAATAGCTACGGTGCTGGTTTCATGTTAAGCGTTGAATGTCAACATATTGTAAATAGTTTTGACTTTTTTGTTCTTCGTACTTCATGTACAACAGTTTGTTGAAGCTTTATGCTCATTGATTGAATATTAAGTCTTTTTCCTCTTTTGTAGCACTGCTTTACAGACACAATTAGTCTCAAATCAAAAGAGTTTACAATCTAATATTGGCACAACTCCAAATACTGTAAAGTGAAATGGCATTTAGCATCTCTTGTTAGAAGTTGCTCTGAAGCTAGTGGCATTTGTTTGAACCTTTCCCTTAGATTTGAATAGTAATATCCTACTAACAGATATACCCCCAAATAATTGCCGAAGTCACACGTATATATATTAATTATGTTTGCTCTGATTTCAAAGTCAAAATGTACAACTCTGTTGAGTTTAGAGACCTGGTCGCCTTTTCTGCAGTGTGTCAGGCTGCGGCCAGGGTGAATGAGACCGCGCTGGCGCACGACGCTCATTTTGCTCCGGCAATTTTTTATCCTGTTAGTTGCTCGCGCGGGGGGGGCGTGTCGGGGTGCGCGGCTGTGACGTCACAGAGCTGCTTCGCCCTCATTGGGCGAACCGCTCACGTGACGCAAAAGCAGCAGGAAAGGTCACGTGCGCACGCACCCGCCCGCACCCTGGACAATCCCACTCAGAATAATCAGTCTGATCGCACTAAGCACGAGCGCGCCCGCTTCGCTTCACCCTGGCCGCAGCCTAGAGTAGCCAATCAACAGTAAGTCTAAAAGTGTTGAAACCATTTTCATAATGTTGGTGTGTATATCTTTATTTGTATAGAGCCACCCATGTACATAGCGCTTTACAGACGCAAAATAATAGGTGATATAATGGGAATAAGCGCTTCAGACATAAAAGTAATAATAATTAATAACTGTTTGTTCTTGTATAGCGCTGCTAGTTTTACATAGCGCTGAGACATTTTGCAGACACTGTCCCTGCCCCGCGGAGCTTACAATCTATATTTTTGGTGCCTGAGGCAGAGGGAGATAAAGTGACTCGCCCAAGGTCACAAGGAGCTGACACTAGGAATTGAACCAGGCTCCCTGCTTCTCAGTGCCAGTCAGTGTCTTTACTCACTGAGCCTCTCATTCTCCTTAAAGTAATCCTAAATTAAAGTTGTAAATCCTGTGCGTACTAGAAATTTACATCTAAAATAGGATTTATCAATGACCGTGAATTTCCCCTTCGGTGTGGATTTGAATTAAAGTGTTTTCAATGTGAGTCCCTAAAATGCTTGATCATCTTATTCAGTGATGTATTAGATGCCTTAACTGCAGTGTATTATATATAAATAAACATTGCATATCGCGAGAGATACACAAAAGCTGGCAGTAGCAGGCACTCAAAGTATGTGGGTTCAAGAGACGATCCACTTATCTTTCGGTGAGTTCAAGCTGGACTTTCATTCTCTCTCTCATTAATTTGAGAAACTATTTTATTAATAATATAAATCTAAAAAGATATATAGTATATACTTCTTTGATCCTCTTGGAAAACCCAGGCTTTTTACGGAACCGATGTTGAAAAGCACAGTCATAGTACATAGAAATACACGCCTTTAAGTTGTATTTGTTGAAGAGCTTATTCAACCTTTTCATATTGAAACGACATTTTGAGCTTAAGGCAACTGGGTATGAATTCCAGATTACTTATTCATTATCTGTGACGTCTAGAAGCATGGGCTATTTTAACTGCACGACCCAATTCCGAATTAACAAAAATCTTCTTTCTTTGTTTGTTCATTCTTGTGCCACTTTGCATTCTTTGCTAGAAGTATGTATCCTTAAGGCAGCTGTATTTCTAGACAAGTGTTCTTTGTGCTTTTATGAATAGTGTAAAAAAAAAAATGGCTTAAAACCAAACACAAAATTCTGGAAACATTGATTTACTTTTTCCTTTGAACATTTTTTAAAGAGAAAATAACAGCATTTTTTTTTTCCAATAAAATGAGAGTGCCACCTTTTTAACCAGTCTGGTAAAGCCATGAAAAGTCAAGAAGTCAATAAGACTACTTCATTGTAATATAATACTCAAGAGAACCCTGATAGAACAATATATCATTATTTCTATTGAAAAGACATAAGGTAGGACAAGCATATTGTTTTAAAGTTTAGTTTACTTTACAATTGAAGTGCCAACCTGGAAACTTTGTGGCTAAGCATCACACAGTGTATATGCCATACAGCGCACCAATGAATAAATATCATGTACTTTGGGCTATTCTATAATAGAAGTGAGGACAATTGAAGCTACAGTATGTAAGTTCCTGCATACTGATTGATTCATTTAGGTTTAATCAGTAGTCAAAGGGATAAAATAATGTACTTCATTCAATGTGCAGCAAGTACTTCCACCCACCACACAAAAAAAGAGTTCCTTAGAGGAGGGGTGCACAAACTGGGGGGGGAGATTTTTTTGGGGGGATGCGGGCGGTTGTAGAGGCCCTGCGCTCTCTTTCCCAAGGCATTTAAATGAAATGCCGAAGGATCACGTGAGGCTCCTGCAACACTCCACTTCCCTGGATTCAGCCGGCTGTGTGATGCGTCGCCATGGCAATGCAGTGTCAAACGATGCCGCTGGGCCCTGTGACGTGACATCACACGCGTCAAATGACGTCGTTGGTGACGTCACATGACCCACAGCGTCATTTGACGCGGATACAAGGTAGGGGGGAGGGAGCGCGCGCGAGAGCCGGGCAAGGAAGTCAGGGGGGCGCAGCAGCAAAAGTTTGCACTCCCCTGCCTTGGAGCTACTCCCAATTAAAGAAGCAATCCATGCAATATCCTACATGTATTTGTTTTTCAAATAAATCAGTTCTGTAGTATTCAATAATACTAACTAATTTTTTTTTATTATTCAACTCCCAATGCCATTTTTCATGAGTTTTAATATACTCAGCAGCTTTTCATTTCTATAGCAGGTTTTAGCCACCACCCCAGCAGTGCAAGATATTTGCAACATTTTCCTCTTTGGAATCATTTGATGCCAATATTCCCAGCAGTTTGGGCTAAAAAACTAGCAATAATGTTACCTTTGTAATATCAGGATACATTGTAGCTGCTGCATTACACTACTGAAGAATTGATTGAAATTGAAAGGCATCCATTTAGTGAACCCTGGGAATCAGGAACTTTGCTGATTGATCACCGGGAGAATTAATCAGCATCTTAGGTTTTCAATAAAGGTAATCAAATGCTGGATATATTACAAGAAAAATGTATTTATTTTTTGAAAGTGAAACGCTGTCTGCCTTTTTAAGACTGCAGACACACTCACTACAAAACTAACCCAACGCATTTTTATATGGACCTCAAAAAGCATTGTTTCACGATAACTAATGGGAAAGCATTTTTCCTAACAGCACTTTATTGTTTGTTGGGTAAACACCCTACATTCTAAACCATTTGATAAAGAATACATTGTTATCTATTTGGCATATGCATTTCGAAGTCCAGCTTGTGCTGAAACAAGTTTTGAAACTTTGAAAACAGAAACCTTCAATTCGTACCCTGCCTACTATTTCCAGATTATGTTGTAAGAAGATTTTGTTCCTTAATGACACGTTCATTTGCACAGGAAACATACCAGTGAAAATATGCTTGTACGTTATCCAGAATTGTAGTACAAATGTAAACCCCTTTTTGGACGTACCAGAATGTCTCCTCCTGCCTGTAGATGTGAAATTAGATTAAAGGGTCAATGAGTTCACTCGGTATGATGACAAGAAGACCAACGTCTTCTCTCTGATGAGGAATTTACTTAGTACAAGTGGTGCTATTCTGGTACCTTTATGCACAGGTAGGTGGCCCAGGTGTATGCACAGGTAGGTGGCCCAGGTGTATGCACAGGTAGGTGGCCCAAGTGTATGCACAGGTAGGTGGCCCAGGTGTATGCACAGGTAGGTGGCCCAGGTGTATGCACAGGTAGGTGGCCCAGGTGTATGCACAGGTAGGAGGCCCAGTACCTCCTCCTTCATTTGCATGCTCATTTTCATATGCACTGTTACAAATAATGCTGTTATATATGCCTGCGGTAAAAAGAACCTTATCGCTGTTTTGCTGCTGGCAATATGGCTTTAGTGAATAGGTCGGAAAGAACAAAAAGAAAGAGAAGAGATGCTGCAGGTGGAAGAATTCTTGAATGTGTCGGAGTTACCATCTCCCCTCATTCGTCTGCAGGGCATATTTGTATTTTTTTCGCACATCAATATAAATCATGTGTAAATATTTTTAGCCGGTCCGTCCTTGCTGGGAGTCCCGAAAAACAATTTCACCGGGGCCCAAACCCGCTCTCGGAGGCCCTGGATCTGGCGGGGGATCTGTCCTAGGTAGACGAGGAAGACTTGAAAGTGACAGAATCTATAAGCTGCTTCTATTAACACAATCACTTGCATGCTTGCAATGTAACTTCTATTCACTCCTATTTACGTATGCATTATCCAACTTCACACCAAAGGGGCCAGTTGTCTATTATAATATATAATTCAAGAACGTACCTGATTAGTCGAGCGGTACGTGCTTGGTAAATTTCACCATATTTGGTTTGGCAAAAAAAAAAGTTTGCTTCAATCCAAAAGTTTGAAATAAGTTTGCTACCAAGTAACTAGGCATTGCATATTCAGTTCATTTGCTATCAATGTTTGATCAAACTTAATTTTTTTTCTTCTTATTAATTCAAGTCGCAGGGCTGCTTTTAAACGTTTTTTTTTACATTTTGATTGGGAAAGCGTTGAAGTAAATCTCGACATCTCTACTGATTAGTGCTAAAACTGTATCTTTGGGGGATATATAGGTAACGAACGCACAGATAACCAGCAAGCTCTCAGAAACCCCCCAAAATTACCACAAAATATATGTTCGTTAACTTTGTCCAGCTGGTCTCAGCTGTTTTGGAGGTTAGTAGCTCCTCCCACCCAGGGTTTAAAGCTCCCTCCTCCCCACTGTCCAAGTAAGCAGGTTTTCTTTTCATGCAGCTGGTTGCGACAGGCTCAATGCCAGGACCATCCTTCCTCTAATTATAGAGGTAAATAAGGATTTTAACCAGTTAGTGTTTAGGACCTGCGATATTATGGTCATGCCCTGAAAGTGGCTCGCAGGCTTATACGCTTTGGCCAAAGGGTTAACCAAATGACCCTTTTTTTTCAAGAGATATATATATAGGTATTTCACTGTGTTTTTGTCACATTGGATGTTGCTCTGGACTTCTTTGTTTCTTGGGATATATAGGTGCATGTTTATGAAGCGGTGCTATGTAAAGTGAAGGTGCTGTTGGACCCATTAATTTGAAATGGATTAAAGATAACAATTTAAAATGAAAAATAGATGCGTGTAAGCGTGACGGAGAGATAAAGTTGTGATGGGAAAATAAGACGAGATGCACTAAAAAAGATGTATATGAAAAAGTGAATTTTATTATTATTAGAATTGCTAAAAACCGTAATCTAGATGTGTCTTGTAGATATGCGATGTCCGTTTTCAACCTTTTCAAATAACTTAACACCTTTTATCTTTTAATGGAATTGTTTGACATTACAAGATATAGCTCTCTCAAGTATTGATTATTTTTTGCAATGATGATCCCTTCTTATCTTGCATTGTAACCTCATCAATTTGTACTTCAATGGAAATATCCCCCTATTGAACATTTTCCACACTAACTTTAAAACAGTTATGATGGGATAAAAAAGTGACAACAGCCCTCCCCATACAGGGTACAGTATAGTAAATAAAAATACCACTTGTGCTGCATTTGCATGTCTCAGCCAGGTCTGCAATCCTGTCCTTCCCCACTATCGCTTGTCATACAATGCTTCCACTGCAGCCAGGGGTTCTGGGTAATGACATGCAAGTGATCACACCATGTCACCTTTCACTTCTTATCCATTTTAACATGGAACCCTGTAAGCATATGCCTGCCGTATTACACAGCTTGGGTTTAAGAAGTGCCCTACTCACAGACAACTGTTTCAACCTTTTGGGTCTCAACAGTGCGTGGTTGGTCGTTGGCTACGCAACATGAAGCTGGTACGTGCGTATAACCAGACATTAAAAAAGTTATGGTGGGTTTAAAAAAAAGTGACAAAAACCCTCCATCATAGTGTACAGTAAATAAAAATACCACTTGTGGTATTAAAAACTTTAAACTTACAAACTTTTAAACCGTGTATACATTTCTATTCTTACTGGACTTCTCTTTTTTTCGAAAGATTTCTGGTCTAAATAAATTTAAAGCAGCGTATGATGGGATGCGATCCTACTATGTCTGCCCCCCTTGTTTAGGCACGCCCCTTCGCACTCACCCTAATAACCTTTAGTTATTATTCTGATATACTTGTTTCATAACCCATTAGAAGCATTGGACATTATTATATTTATTAAGGCATAGATGGCTCTAACCATTATTGTGTCAGTGCAGTTACAACATTCACTTAACTTCTTATACCAACATTCAGCCTTTTGTATAAAGGATACTTTTTCAATGTGGCACTTAAATCTTTTACTGTTCTCGTTGCCAGTCCTGCTATGTTCTTGCAGACTTTGTTGTTGGAGACCTCGCCTGGGAATTTCGTGCTTTCGTGCTCATTCTGTTTCCCTTTTATCTACTTCAGATCTGGTCTCAGTCCTGTGTTCTCAACGCATGTCTCCGTCTCTACATTCTCAGTTTGTTTTGTTTTATATGTATATGTGTTTTTAAATAAGCAGAATGTTATACGCACCAGAAAAATGAGGACGTGGAAATGTGTATACTGTATAATACTGGAAATAGAATTGTATGTACCAAATATATGCAACTCTTCCTAATATAAATATTTTTAAAAAATGTACTGAGAGCCCTGTGGTAATATTTGCTGTATTCATGGCTTAGCCCAGCGTAGGAAATATAGCAGTTTATGTTTTATTATGCTACTGGTTCACGTTATATTAAATATCTAGTTTAATTATCAATACGATGTATCAACAACAACAAAAAACCCACATCCTTCAAATTTCACATTGACTCAAGCAGACTTTCCTACTTTATCAGACAAACACTGCCTTTGTCTATGAAAACAACCCCAAACGGAAACTCCACATGGTTAACATTATTATTCAAGTACTATTAATATAGGTCAAAATGATGTCCCTTTGCCCTGCCTGTTTTATATAATGCATTCCCATGTATTAATCCTTTTTCTGCTAGTGCAGCAAAGGTGTTAAATATGCTTTATGAAAAGGATACATTATACACGTTATGGTGGGTAACAAAGTGAGAAAAAGCCTCCACCGTATAGCGTACAGCAAATACAAATCTCCCTTGTGAGCACATTCACGTCTCAGACAGCTCTGCAACCCCGCTTTTCCCCGTTATCTCCCAGCATACCGTGCTCCCACTGCAGCCAGGGATTCTGGGAAATGACATGCAAATGAGCACACAGTGTCACCTTTCACTTCATGCCCATGATACAACTTTGATTATTTTTAACATTACATTAGAAGGCTGTGCACTACAGCTGTGCATTTTCACATGATTTATTCAGGACTGAATGCACTTCATATAATAAGATTGAAATATATATATTTTTTAGGATTTGATAGACAAAAGTAAAGTGGACCGTTTTAAAACAGCAGTCCGAGCTGATCGCCATATTTTTGCATTTCATTTTTTTCTCTTGCCTTTTCCAACGCATCTTTTATTTTTTCAATCGGATGCTTCAGGAGATGTAAACGTTTGAGTTAAGTGTCCGGGAGGTTAAAATGAAGCCCTCCCCAGAGCCCAGGCAGTCTAAATATTACCATGGTAACTACAGAAGCCAGAGATGAAGTATATCATGTTTTTTAACAGTAGAAAAAAAATGTGTTTTTTCTTCCTTTTAGAAGCGCAGGACATGCTCATTGCGCAAGATATTTACATTACATGAGTAAAACGTATATAGGCTTCTGGTGGGATGATTGCCTGTACATTATCACCTGCACAAATCTCCACAAATAAAATACTAGGAGATCTTTTAAAAATCTCTCTATCCTGTCCCTGCAGTTGTAAAATAGAAATTACTATTGTTGTATTTAATATAGGCAGGAAAAAAGTGGAAGCCCCACTTATTTTGTGATAATAGTGTTTGTATGTGAAGGTAAAATGTTTAATCCAGCATTTTTTGTTTTCTTTTGCTTGTTCAGCTAATGATACAAAAGGGAGCTGTAACATTGCGCCTCACAGTTCGATATAATGAATATGGTTGCCTAATTAATACCGAGTGAGGTGTATGGATGCTAGCTACGCAATATGGGTAAATGCAAGGACTGCAAGGAGGGTTGGTGATAGATATCACAAATCCCCCCAAAAGAATTGCTATGACGCTATGACATCACAATCAGGAAGTGTGTGTTGATTAGACATGGGAGTTGGATATATTCCCTTCTAAGGCTGCGCTTATAGTGCCGGCGATGGCGACTTCAGGCTGCGGTCGCTGGAAAAATCAAATAGAGATGACTTCCAGCGATCGCGACCAAGCCGTCGCGCCATCGCGTCGCCCTTACTATAAGCCCACGCGACGACGGCAATGCATTTGTTTTGACGCGTCGCCGCT